>NC_057814.1:144547606-144739986 GCF_018294505.1 Triticum aestivum
GGTTAGTGCTTAGTAGTTGAACTAGTTGATTTAACAAAACTATTTTATTAAATTTTACTATGTATAGAAGTAGTTTATTTTTAGTAAGAACTACTTTATTTTATATATTTATAGTAAGTGTTTAGTAGTTGAACTAGTTGATTAATTAATAAAACTACTTTATTAAATGTTACTATATATAGAAGTAGTTTATTTTTAGTAAGAACTACTTTATTTTATTTATTTATAGTAAGTGCTTAGTAGTTGAACTAGTTGATTAATTAATAAAACTACTTTATTAAATTTTACTATACATAGAAGTAGTTTATTTTTAGTAAGAACTACTTTATTTTATTTATTTATAGTAAGTGCTTAGTAGTTGAACTAGTTGATTTAATAAAACTACTTTATTTTACTATATATGGAAGTAGTTTATTTTTAGCAAGAAAATTAATAGAACTAGTTTATTTTTTTAGTTCAAGCAATTAATCCCGCATCGACGTCGACGATGCCTATCCCACATCCTCGTCGTCGACTCGGCGGAGGAGGCCGGCTTGATCAGAGGGGCCATGTCCGGGACTGGGCTCCGCCGGGCTGGTTTTGGGAGGTGCTACCTTCCGGTGGGCGTAGGTTGGTGAGGAGCCAACCCGTCGTTGACCCGATCCTTGTTTGGTGGCGGTCGCGTGGGCCAGTGACGGTGCCGAGGCTTCCGGACACCGCGGAGGTGGTACGTCACCGTGTCAGCGAGGAGGACCAGCACGTCCGTCGCTACATGGTTGCGTTGGAGGGCAGGTTCGACAATACCTGGCAGGTTCTTCAGGGATCTCACTGGAGTTATGATCATGTGATGGTTCCGTCCCTTTGGGTGTCCACCGCCCGCGCCGATACCCGTCGGGCGCTACTGTTCTAGCTGTACTAGCGATGCTATATGTATGATAGTATTCGAGGTGTATTAGTGATAATATTCGACGATGTACGGACGCATGGAGATGATGTAGTTTTGCTTATAATTGAATGCATCCTAATTTGAATACTACTTTATTTTGTGTTTTGATTTTGCTTATTGAATGCTCAAAGTGGAAAACTACTCCTACTTTGAATGCTAAAATTGGAGAGCACTATGCAAGGCGTATGCATATGATTAGTTGATAGCTTATAGGGTTTTTGTTTTCGCAGAAATCTAGGAGCCCCCGGCCCCTCCATCATCCCCGCCGTCATCCCCGTCACTGCCCCCTCCGACATCGAGGTGAGACTAGCCAAATCCTCTTTTAGAAAGATAAGTAAACGATATTTCGGGTTCACTGTAAGTCTGTCGAGTCTCCACCATATATGAGAGGACGAAGAATCCTGACTGTTGTCGTGGGGGTAGCTTCTCCTTCATTCCCGTGTGCTAGACAATTTGGTGTAATGCACTCGAGAACGAAAGGAGGAGCTACCATCACCGACGGTCGCAAATGTCAGAGAGGAATCAGTGAGGGAGAGTTCCACCATATATATATGAGAGGACGAAGAATCCCGACTGTTGTCATGGGGGTCGCTTCTCCTTTGTTCCCGTGTGCTAGACATTTTGGTGTAATGCACTCGGGGACAAATGGAGGAGCGACCATCACCAACGGTCGAATGTATACACCACGTGAGCTGAGAGTTTTCAAGAAAAGACTCGACAAACCGATAATCAACCCGTGATGAATAATAATGATCTAACTTAGGTTTTTTAGTACATATATTTAATTGTAGACGTTTAATATTTGAATTATGAACATAGGAAATGTCGTACTCAGACAACGAAAGTCTCCCGGGGGAGTGCGACTGGTGCCACGACGACCGAGGTCAGTGCGACAGGCCTCACCTGGACGAAGATCGGCGCTTCAGTATTAAGCTGGAGGAGACCTTCGATGTTGAAACGGTACGCAACGATGACAAGTGTTATTATTTCGTAATTAAGCACGACTTCAACTATTTCAACGTGTACTTTTCATCTTTTACAATTCGGGTAGCTTATCCCATGCCATGCAAGACGCTACGTCTTGGAGAGGATGGGTTTTGAAGACCATGAAAGTATGGAAACAAAGAAAATTCACCTAAGGACCCATCATGATATAGATTTTGAAGTAAATCTGTATAATTCTGAGAGCGTAACCCATTTTGGTTGCAAAAATTGGGAAGCATTTTGCAAGATGTATGGTTTTGATGAGGGTATGCTTGTCACCATGGATCTTGGTGATCCTGACATCGAGCAAGACAATATGGACATTTGGGTCCTTGTTGATACGCCTCCAATTCTACCGCTATGTGAGTTTCTCAAACATAGTTATTAGCTAATTTATATTGTTCATCTCAAAATAGTTGACAGCTTATTTTCATTGACAGCTTATTTTGATTGTTCAAACAATGTGCGGAACATGGTAGACAGAACCTACTACACCGATGGCTCTGAGTTAACTTATAAGGAGAAAACTCATCTGGTCAGATTTTGTACTGATCTTGAGAATTACAATATCTATTGTAAAACTCCTCCACATTATGGTCAATACGTGCCACTAGTGCACGTGTTGAACTACGGTAACTACTATGGAGATACCCTGGTAAGATTTCTTACTATTACGACATCCGTGCATCTTTTGCATACTTCTAAAACCAGTACATCATTGCTAACTATGAAGTTATTACTATGTTTTTAGACAGATAATCCCAGAGGATTGTGTGCCTCATTTGATGTATCAGAATGGTAGGCTTGATGTTTTCAACATACAACCAGGTCATCCTACGAATCTCAACTGTCCATACCGGGTTTCTAAAAGAACTGGAGACATGCAAATCAAAGAATGGAAAAAATGTATGGACAGTCGCAAGGATGTTCTTGGAAGCAAAAGGAAGCGAAGCGCAAGAATTGGAGACAGGATGACCTCCATTCTCCATAATGGAGAGTCAGGGTCTATATTGTTTTATGCTATTTTACCTTAAAGAGGGTATTTCGGTCCTACCTAATACTGATGATCATGTGCTAAGAACAATTAAGTAGGGTTGGTTCGATGACTATGAGGATGATGATCGTATGACTTGTTATTAATAACGAGTAGACGTTGTATGATGATGATTAGTAGGACTTGTTATTATATATGATGATGCATGATGCACGCATGAAGAGTTATTATATATCAGCGGGTGAAATGAACATGGATTGGATTGAAGTGAAGGCAACATGCATGTGGTGCATGTCGAAAGTAGTACAATCCAAACTTGATCATGTTAGGATTAGTATTACTTTCGACATGCACCACATGTTGCCTTCACTTCAATCTAAGCCATGTTTAGGCATAGCAGTACGTAGCGTTGGTAAACCAAGAACGGAGATATAAGAGAGGACACTTCTCTCTAATAGCTACCTAATAACAACCTAAATTAACCCCCAAAACCCCTAAATCAGCCCCTTTCAAAAAAAACAAAAACCTCAGCTCCAGCCAGATGCTGACGCGTGGATGCCTATTGGTCCCGGTTGGTGTCACCAACCGGGACCAAAGGCCCCCCTGCCTGGGCTGGCCGCAGCGGCCACATGGAGGACCTTCTGTCCCGGTTCATGTAAGAACCGGAACTAAAGGCCAAGGGCATTAGTAACGACCTTTTAGTCCCGGTTCACAAACCGGGACAGAAGGCCCTCATGAACCGGGACAATAGGCCCTTTTTCTACTAGTGTATGGTGACTTCGTAAAATCTCAAGATCATATATGCTGGCCCACTCTCTCGAAGGTGCTCATAGGGGTAGGGTTCGCGTGTGTGCGCTTATAGCGGTGAGAGCTTGCGCGTATATATGAGCCCTTGCGTTTGTACCGTGTTAAACAAATACATATCATGATTATACGGTCACTGGCTCACCCGTACAACTCCGTATTTTGTTGATGACACAATCAGTTGACCAGTCAAACATTCCACGCGGCGCAACTAGTGTTGCACCATCGGGGCGCGTAACCGTGGGGCCCACCTGTCAGCCCGTATATGAAAGAAAGAAATGGTAGTTTGAGTCTATACTGTGTTAATAAAATAGGAGTACATTTTAGGGTGATCATACGGCCACTGGCTCGCCATACAGCTCCGTAATTTGTGGATAACACGATCAATTGACCAGTCGAACGGTCCACATTCAGCAGCGCGCATTACCATAGGGCCCACCTGTCAGCGCGTATATGAAGGACAGAAATGGTAATAAATTAGTGGTCGGTGGGTATTCGAAGTCGTGAGACCTCTGGTTGGCAGTCACCGGCGGTTGGGGGCGTTCATTGGGCGGTGGGGTGGGGATCCCCGGAGAAAAAGCTCGGCGGCGGGGGGGCTAGAGCGATGGCCGGTGCGGCGGCGGACCGGCGGTGGGGAGTGGTTTCGGGGAGGGCGGGCCGGCCGCGGGCGGAGGGGGCTGGCGGTTCGGCCGGTGGTGGCTGGCGGCTCAGGGGGGTGGAGTTTGATGATAAACTGGAGGCCCTTGATTTCGTATCCAACGGCTGGAAAATCTAATGACCAGAGATGAAAAAGTCAGTCGACTAACGTGTAGCCTCACCCCGCACGTACACATGCACGCACGCAAGACACGCACGCATGTAGGCGTGCAACACTGACACATACACACGCACGCATGCTGGCGTGCAACACTGACACGTACACATGGACTCACGAACACACGCACGTACGCACCCATGCATGCAACACTCAAACGTACCCTTGCACGCACGCAACACTCGCACGCCTGCATGCACACAGCACACGACGCAAGACACACACTCAACCTATACGTGCATGCACCCTTTGTTAAGGACATGGATTGTTACGGGTATTAATCAATCTTATCTGTGATAAGCAGAACATTGAGGTTTGCAGCAGTCTTTATGAATCACAACGTATCGAACGGGCTATCAACATAGTAGGCTTATCTACATGAAAAAGATGACGTCACACTCAATGAACAATCATCGGTTTATGAAATGCCCGCTTATGACCGCTCTGGCCCACCAAAGGTTCCTCTGCTGTGCGCTGCCTGCGTTGGGTCACTAACATGCAGGCCATGCACCCAAAGAGCCTACACGTTAGTGGAAGAACGGCGCGGTGTCCTAGGTCAGTGTCGAGGGCGCCACTCGCGGCACGCTCGGCTGAACATGCCTCCGTGCCGCATTCAAACGCCTCCATGAAACCCGCCCATGTGGAAGCCGAGAAACCCACTCTCGACACATGTCCGTTCATGACCGGGCCGGCGTTAAACGCAACGCCGGCCGAGCTCCTCCCATCCGCCGTCTATTTAATCTCCTATTTAAACGAGGCCAAACGCCGGCCAAGAATCGCACACCTCCGCCGCTCCCCTATCTCCTCCACCATTTTGTCCACTCTTACAATGGCTTACGAAGAGTAGTTATTCTGCATCCAAGCCGGCTGGGTAGCCCGCCGGATACGAGCTATGCAGCTCGCTGATCCACCTCCCTCCCCTCGCCCGACGGAGCCAGTTGCTGCCCCAAGCCGGCGCGCGGTTCAGCAACTCGCCGCTCCAGGCCAGCTCGACGAGGAGCGGTGCACGGGCGTCGTTGCTGCCGTCCACGCCGCCGCCTCGTACCGCATCTCCCGTTTCTGTGGCCGAGACTCCCATATCGGCAGCCGCGCCATGCAAGCAGCGCCAGAAGCCGGGTGCGCGGAGAGCGACGAGTCGGTGGCCAGCGCCTCCGCGTGCGCCGCCATCATCAAGGAGAAGTAGAGCACGGGAGGCCGCCGCCGCTTGGGTCCCATGAAGGCCGCCGCGGAGGCGACGCCGGCGTACACAGCAGGTGTCTTGCCGGATCCTTTTGTTGCGAGAACCTTCGTCGACCCCGCATGGGCTCCACGGAAGAGGGGAATGTTAGGATGAACTCGAGTCGGTGCCGGCCATGGCGAAGTAGTGGCCGGTGATGAACTCGAACTGATGCCGGCCACCATCATCTTCGGCACCAGCCAATGATATCAGTTGGGCAGTGGGGAAGCGAGCCGTCCTTTGCGCTGAAGCATATACCTCCGGGGCTCCCGGCAGTCCGGTGATCGTGCTACCAGACATGAGGAACACAAATGGATCGGCGGGCGACCATTTAGGCCAGGTATTATATACCTGTGCTATCCAGAACTAGCACCGCGTAGTTCATTTGAATGTAATGAAATCCGTCATGTTTGTATGAAAATCCGGTATTTTATATGATTTCCGTCGTTGTTTATATGAAATATCAGTTTGTCTACGTGTTTGCGTGAATTTCGTCCGGTTGGTTGAGTTGCTGTCATATGTGTGCGGCTACGGTTGGATGGCGTAATTTGCGGGTCGCCGATCGGTCTGCGGGTGGCTCGGGCGGCGTTGTGGGACAAAAAACACAGCTCGTGCGAGCTCGTCTCCAACGTGCGCGCTGGAGGATGCATGACAGCATGAGCACCCGAGCCATTCCTCGTTCATCGGTGGCAAAGGCACCGGTGGACAAAAGGGTCGCCAATATTTTGGCTACCCCGGGCAAGATCCAAACAGCCCCTCCCAACAGATTCAAATCCCTCGTTCGCCGTGGAATTTTGCCATGTGTTGTTATCATGGACTAGCAAGATGCCCGTGCATTGCACGGAACATCAAGATGCATTTTTTTACAAACTCCCGCATGCATGCAAGGGATAATTAATGTCCTCCTTTGCTAGTACCACGAGGCAAACACCATTAATATTGCTTAGTAAGCCGTCTCCCCCGCCCACGGGCGCGGTGGCTCGCAGGATGAGGTGAAGCTTGCTTACGAGTAGTAGTACTACTACTACTACTGTACGCCTTTACGCCCGCTCCCTCGCCCACGCGCGCGGTGGCTCGCAGCACGAGGAGAAAATTTTACTACGCCCTCCATTTACTCCTCGTCCCTACTATGTACTTTGGTTAGTACTCCCTCCATTTACTTATACAAGGCCACTATAAAAAAATACATTTTGCATCTATACAAGGCCACAAATAGTAATCGAGACAAAAGTTACTACTCCCTCCTTTATAGTTTATGGCTCAATTTCAAAATCTCTCCAACCAAGGTAGACGGTGAGTGGTCGAATTAATTTCGTAGTTTGCACAAGTAATTAGTATGCTCGTTTTTCTCAAGAAGTTATGTTTACCGAGGCATTAATTAGAACGAATGCATGAATGACCACTAAATTTCCATGAACTTGTACATGCATTGGTTAGTTTCCTCTTGACACTGCTTGCGTCGGGTGATCTAACGCACCTCGAAATCCAACATGTAATGGTACCACTACCAGTATAGTAGAATTGAGACTTATCAAACGAAAAAACGAATGTTTTTTAGATGAGCCCTATAAACCCTAGTGGGTACGTACTCCGTAAAAACAGATATTTCCAAAACTAAGTCGCTCCCTTTCATGAATTCTGTAGTATACTCCTCCGTCGATGCTCCCTTTCATGAATTCTGTACTTCCTGTCGCCGACATGTGGGACATATAGCAACCGGGTCGACGTGTCAAGCACCAAATAACAGTGCAGAACAGCAGGGGGACGCACCCCACTCGTACCGGCCCAGTAGTAGTAATGAGCAATGAGACATCAAATCACAATGCCGTACCTTCCCAGACGGACGGAGCAACCATTATTTCACACTTCGGTTCGCCATCATCTCAAACCACGCGCATCGCCTTGGTACATCATGACATGTGGGACCGCATGACAAGCCATGCTCCCCCGCCGATCGCTCGGTAAAATCACCTCATTTTTACTATACTTCCTCCGTATCGGTTTACTACATGGCATGCACGTCGTTCTAGGTTGAGAATTTAACTGGCTATATATGTGATGAACAGTACTCTAGCCTTTTAAAAAATGTATACTTTTGTACAGTAGTACTATGGATGGATTGCGCCATGGAGCAAAAATTGAAATTAAAAAAAAGGTGGTACATATAGAGAGCACTCGTCGCCAAATTATGCATATAGTACTATTAAAAAAGCTAGTACGTGCTTAATTGGGGTGCTAAATTCTATTAAAGAAATACTAGTAGTATGTACATACTGAAGAGTTAAAGTAACGAGAAGAAACATAACATAGTTCTGCTCGGGGCTTAGCACAACACACCCCTCAAATTAAAATAAGCACACCTGAAATTAAACTATGCAACTAATCCGGTAGACACTGCATTAGAAGTTTAGAACCACCACGAGCAACGACACTGCCACCTTACTCGGAGTCCTCGTCCACGTCCTCGACTTCGTCCTTGTCCCTCTTCCTCTTGGCCGATACTTCTTTGCTTGAACCGCACACTTGGATGTTGCTCTTCATCCAACCCTTGTAGATATTGAAACAAAGGTAGCCATCCATTGCAGCGTAGTGGATGTGGTCTATATCTAGTACATTCCGCTGCCATGCATGACGATGAAACGTGTAATGAGGTTTCTCCAGTTTACGGTATGAAGGATGAACCATGGCTCCTGCCAGGGTCAGCATTGAAGGCTGACGAGAGGGCACTAGCCGATTCTTCTGGAGGTCGAAGGGGTTGCCTACAACGAGGCCTATCCGACCCAGGACTTCTTTGTCGTTCTTAAAGTCTACGGTAACGAATTTCACTGTTTTGTCCTTGAGGAAGTTCTTAAAATCCTGGCACTCAACGTCGGCATGGCATATGTTGTAGACCAAGCAAACGTTATGTATGCAAACCTGGATCACGGCGGGCTTCTTCCTCTCTTCGTCCTTTAGATCCTTCTCTCGTCCCAGGATTGTGGTGTACTCAACATCTAGCCCAGTGACCCAGTCATCATCTGAGTTTTCGAACATGCGTCTGAAGCGATAAAGGCATCCTTTCACCGTCGCGGAAGAACGGGTGTAGATGACGTCGAACTCATCGCCAGTGATGGTTCTAACCTTGTACTCACCGCCGATCATGGAGATTTGGGACGCCATGGATTTGGGAGGAGGGTTAGGATTAGTGGAACCGCCGTAATGTGAATGGACGGGACGACTAGGAGCGAACCGCCGTAGTATTGAAGGATGTGCGGGGACGAGTAGGAGCGAACTGCCAGCGTGCGCACGGCAGGGTAGTGGCTTTCCATTCTCCCATGATACGGGCTTCCGAGAGCCCTTGGATCTGAGATCGAATGGTTGCATGGCGTGATTCTAGACCTATGGGTGAATATCCTATCCTGGAGGGTTATTCTGCAAATTTTCAGCAACTTAGCATGCGACCGTTTGATCTCAGATCCAAGGGCTTCCAGCAGCCCGTATCATGGTCGCGCCTACCACGACCGTCGCGTCGCTCGCGCGGTCGCGCCCTTGGAGATTTAACACGGTGCGTTAGGCTATCTGATGTTGGCATGTCATACATAGTCATCACTTAGTCACTCATACTACAACAAGGTTGGCTATAAGTGTATTTTTTTACTCCTCTCTATCTCTTTCTTCGTACTCCCTCCGTCCCATAATATAAGAACGTTTTTGACACTAGTGTAGTGCCAAAAACGTTCTTATATTGTGGGACACCGGGAGTACTAGTATTTATTGCATTTGCCAAGGAGTGACCTCTTCCAATGAAATGGTGTTGCTAAGTTTGCTTCATTTAATTAGCTATAGACTCAAAATTGTCTTTTCACCAAGGTACACGCGCTTAGCACCGTTTCTTCCTTGGGTCACCAAACTAGTCTCTCTCTTCTTGATTAACTTGCCACATCAGACTTTATGCCTATGTGGCAAGCTTAAGCACCTGTAGGAGCAAGTAAAAGTAAGTACAATAGTGCGCTTTACATGGCATTTTTGCATATGTGGAGGAAAGAGAGGCAAGGAAAAAGTGGAGAAGTGGGCTCTCATGCAAGAGCCAGCCTCTACTACATGGTGGAGCATTGGGAGAGGCACCTGTATGGAGGTGGTCAGGAATCGGGAGACTCACGCCGGTCGTAGCGCCGCAGTTAAAATGATAATGGCAAGTCAAATCACGGGGCCCCACGTGTCCAGCAGTAACTCGCTGTCAAATCACACAGCCCTACGTTTGCAGCAGCCTACTCCCTCGTCTTCTCGCATCTCTGTCGAACCGACTAGGCGGAACTGCCCCGCCTACCACGCAGGAAAAGCCCCGCCCTCGACTTTTAAATACAACTACATCCGCTTAAGAATCCAATGATATACTTTTTGTGACATAGTAACTCATATTTAGTTAGTCAAATGGATGACCTAGAACTATATGCAGGCCCTATAAACCGAGACGCCTAAAAATAAAAAAAACCGAGACGGAGAGGGTAGTTCAGCATGTATCTTTTTAGATCAATATAGTCGGGATTCACCAAGGAGCAAAACCAAGTGGTAGGCTGCTCCTGTCGTGTTGGCGTAGCAACTCAAGCAGGGTCAGTCCGCACACGAAATGGCGACACACTTAACAGGACCCCTTTGGCCGACATGTGGCTCATCCACCGTCTTGTTCCACGTGCGATGCACCAAATTACAGTTGGCTCATCCACCGTCTTGTTCCACGTGCGATGCACCAAATTACAGTTCGGAGCAGCAGTTGGAATTGGAGGCACCCCGGTCGTAGCTCCGCAGTAGTAGAAAATGAGCGATGAGGGGTCAAATCACAAAGCCCCACCTTTCCCGCATTAAGCTGGACGGACGAAGCAACCATCATTTCACTCTAGGGCGCAAGAGCATAAAGAAAAGAGAAAACAATGATGCGTGCGGCAGCTACCTAGGGCACCCTAGGGTAGGGGTCTCCACTACAGATCCTTTTTTTTGAAAGCGCCTCCACTACAAATCGGCTTCTCCCTCGTCCTCTTGAAGAAAACCGATGATGAGTGCGGTGGTAGGGTTTGTAGGAGTACTATGGCGTGCGGGGCCACGTCGTAGTAAACGTGTTCGAGTCGACGCCTTAAATATGTGTGGGCCGCTTGGTTTTATGGGAATGAGGCAGCATTTTGGGTTCGGGGACCAGTGGAGATATAGTACGTACAAAAACATTTGGACGTAGGTTCAACTGAAAGGCAATGATGCATGGGCCCTGCATTTTGATATACCCGGGGCCGCGTGAAATTTGCTACTCTACTCAAAACTAGTAAGGTACACATGTATTAAACGCTTGAGATTTTGAAACCAAATTATGAATAAATACACACTATATCATGTAAAGCTTTGAGTCATATATGCATGATGTAGATGTTCGTTTAGTTCTTATAGTTCATCTCATTCAAAATCAATTAGTTTTATAAAAATGTTAAGATTCATGGGGTTGTGCATTGTAAATCATAAAGTAAAAAACAAATAATGGCAATTCATTTAGAAAAAAAATAATCAATTATGATACAGAAGATTCTAGAACAAAGGAGAAGTGCTTGTGTTTTGAGGTTTGTGCATTATGCTTAAGTTCAACCATGGAGTCTTCTAAATTGTACATGTGGCAGATCTGGTGGAATGTTGATGATATCCAACGGCCAGTAGTGCTCGGATTTGCCTATCTCTGCACTGTCGGGTTAGCTTCATCCAGCGACCATCTTTCAAAGTTATTGGCACACTATATAGTTCTTGTGCCATAGTTGCATGTTTTGGAAAAAAAGCTACTAGTGGGTTGTACTATCTATTTAGGAATAGAAGATGTATACATGGAAGTTGTAGGGAAAGAGATGACATGGAGCATCTCAATTCCTATGAGTAGGGATTGGAAAAGAGATGTCATTTGGTTCACATCATAGGAACTTTTCTATTGAATCTAGAGATGACATGTATCTCAATTCCTATGAGGACGGATCAGAAAAGAGATGTAATTTGGTTCATATCATAGGAACTTTTCTATTGAATATACGCTAATGTTTATTTTCCTTTGAAATTAAGGGAGTATAGGAATCCATTCATATGAACCAAGTGGCTCTAAAGCTATAGAAATGATATCATGTTTATTTCCTTTGAAATGTGGAGTATATGAATCTATTCCTATGAACCAATTGGCTCTAAAGGAAAAAAAATCCTATAAAAATCATATCATATAGAGTTCCTATGATATTCCTCGACACTAAAGGATGCTTGAAATTGCTGCGGGTGATACGATGGTCTTTCTTTGTAGACTCCTCACCCATCTTTATAGTTACCTCTCGAAGATGAATGAAATGATATATACATGGTATTCTACATGTGCAATTTGGTACACGAAAACTCGGTAAAAGTTTGCGAGGTTCGAATTTTCAATAAAGCTATATGCACTGCATTTCGGAACGGAGGCAGCATACGGTAGTTGCTAACACTCACGTGGAAGATTTGTGTGTAGGAGGAGTGGCTGTTCTGTTAAATGACATGGCAAAACTGACACTGTCGGATGCCGATCTAACGGTTCTTACGGCGTTCGTCAGGAAAAGGCTTGTGGAGAACGTTTGTCGGATAATGATTTACGGACACATGCATTGCATTGATACGTGCCCCCCTCTCTCTCACGCACACGCACCCTCATGAGTCACGACTCTCCCGAGTCCTCTCGCAGACTCGCACGTCGCACCCACCGTCTATCTGCAGGTAGACGTCACGCACATATGTGCTCTTCACACCCTACCCTCATAACTTCTAAAAAACAAAAGACGGCGCGCACATTTTATTTTAGCTCACACGTCACACACTTATACTATTACTCTTGCGGCGAACGTTCTTTGGGCATAGTATATTGTACTCTCACAAAGAGAAGCGGTGCACGCACGCACTAGTTCTCTCACACCCACTCGGGAGTACACGTAGGAGCGCATTTTTTTGAAGCTGGTACAACAAAATCACTCCACTATATATAAAAGAAGGAGCCTTAGCGCTTGCTTTACTAGGGTTCCTCTCATTCACTCTCTCATGCTCTCCAGATCTAAGCAACACATAGGTGGCCACACTCTCTCTCAGCTCACGGCTGGTCACAAATCCGGCCGGACAACCTCGACAGGGGCAGGGGTGTAGGTGCATCGTTCACGCTGTCGTCGGCGGCGAGGGAGGAGACCAACGGCTGCCCGCGCGTCCTGATCGGCGGTCGTGCCGTTCTCTCCGAGAGAGCGCCGTCTCGGGAGGGCCTCCGACCCCTTCTTCCTCCCTGCGGTATTGTGGCCAAGATGCAGCCTCCCGACGCCGTCTTTGCCACATGCCGACGACCCTCAGGTATATATTCCTTCGAAACCTGCCTTGCTCTACTGCCCCAGCTCCGTTCGTGTGGATCCTTTTCTACTTCCGTCCACTATTCCAAAGCCACCTAGACTTCTACTATTATTAGAAGTAAAGCTAGTTCATACAGTCGACTCAAAGCGTTGGTTCAAACAGGGAAGAAAGTGGGAAAGCCGTAGCATGAATCTAGGACTTGGTTCTAAGAGGAAACGGGGGAAAGTAGTAATATCTGTCACTGTTTAAATAACAGTATTTCGTATTTGCACAAACAGGGATGTCTGTCTCCATATCGTTTAGGGATGTCTGTCTCCGTATCGTTTCTATCCGCGCAATCAAAAGCACACACCTCAGTTTTAGTACAACTGCGCAAAATGAGATGGCTATTCCTCATTGCCGTCGTCTAACCTCCCGTCTTCAAGGTATCCCTACATTGGTAGTAACTAAGGTAGAATGACCAACGCAATCTAAAAGAAGCTGATTCGTACATTTTACTTCCTGATTGCAGTGCAGGGACGAGCGAAAACAACTGCATCCTAGTCCGGAATGCACTTTCTACCAGTTCATCCATGGACCGAGGACTAGCTGGCACGGCTGCACGGAGGTTTTTTGGACAGGTGCGCGGACAAGAGGCATTGTGGTCTACTTGTTTCTGCAAATAGCGGTGCTTAAATTTAGTGGAATGCACAAGCATTTTAGCTGGTCAGCACACTGCATGGTTCAGTTCAGCATTCCAGCTGAGACCACAATTATAATTGGTTATTCTGGAATGAGAGAACCTAACCCTGGATGTTGGCAACAAGAAAAAACCAGAGTGAACTCCAGGAAATTTAAGCCTGCCGGGAGGCCCTTTGCTCAGAGAAGCCTTGCTTGTTTTTTCCTGATTTGTAAACCTTCTCACAACTTTGTCTTTTGCTGTCAACTAGTATATGTTTGTCATGTTCTATGAATCATTGAGATGTATAAAATTGCTTAACTTATGCTTTTCAAGTTTTTTATGAAGACGAGTTTAATGTGAGTATTCCACATGAGCGCTGGACTAGCGTGTGAACGTTTGGAATTTATTACATTGTGGCCTCAATTAACTGCATGAACCACTGTAACAAGATACATAGTTGCTTATATGTCAGACAGCAGATTGTTGATTGTTAGCTGGTCGATAGCCTAGTGTTGAAGCGAGCTGAGCCAATGTGCCGTGTTTTGCACAACTGCTTACAAGTGGGGTAGCACCAACAGTGTTTACAAGTACTTATGTATACGTCGGCGCACGTTTCTCGAACGAGTGCTCTATTTCATCAAAACACACACTGCTCGTATGATAAACCGTGACAACTTATGTCTTACCATGCCATATTCATGAAAAAACTAGTGAGGACGCATCTGTTTCGGCAACAATTACGATGGTTCTCACATGATTCACGGCCACACAAAAGTAGCAGCAGTTCCCATAGACGGATTCAAACAGAGTACTTGCCCCAGAGGGGTCGATAACAGGCAAGGTTCGGATAATTAGACACAATCCAAACTACTATTAAACACTAGCTGGGGCAACTATTTCATGCCTCGATCTAATTTGGGCTGGACACAAGACGGACCTTGCCATGAACATCATGGAGGACGTCCCGCAGCAGCTCAATCCTGTGAACCTTCATGAAGACAACCTTGTGGCCTTGCCACTAATAAACTTGTTTGTGGAGGCATGCCACGTCATCTTCCTGCGTAAGCTTGACAAGAACAGTATGCCTCACAAACGAAGGAGTAGCTTTGAACTTCTTGTGCTTCAGTACACCCTGGACAACACGCCTGACAACAGTGAGGCTGGAATACAACTCTTCATTGGTATAACCGCAAATGGCTTCTAGGATCCAACAGCCTAAGAACTCTGTTTTCCTAGTGCGTATATTCAGGTCGTCCGCCTCATAGCGAGTGACATGTACAACCACACAATCCTTGTCTGCATCAGGGCTCTAATTGAAACAGAAACAAATTCTGAATTACTTTTCAGTATAAGAAACACAAGTTATTTAAACCACTATGTATAGCATGGCATCGAAGCTAATAAAATTTTGCATTATTAATCACCACATACTTCCTTTTCTAAAAAAATCACCACATACTTAGATGAAAAACCACAATCGAGATCGGCAAAGAAGGAAATCACCTTGGGCAGCTCAGTGGGGGGGGGACACATCCTCGAAGGGGGAAAACTACTCCTGTAGTGCCACGGGGGCTGTAACCTCAAACGGGGCGTTGACCATCTCAGTAGTGGCCGTGAGCGTATCTGGGGTCAGCTCGGTGGTTGCCTCCATCTTCTTGGAGCTCTCTGTCTCGTGGGGATCAGCCTCCCGCGTCTGCTCCAATATCGGCAGATCTTTGCCTGGTTCTCCTTGGTCCATCATGAAACTGACGAATACTAGGAGACCACTGAAAGGAAAACACAATCGCAATGACAATGAAACAAAAAAGAGAGTGAGGATCGGTTACTGCTTTGCAAAATTTCTTTTTTTTTCTCTGAACGAAAATATACCAACATCACGGATCCGCTTACCTTCCCTTCGTTCGGAGAGAAGAACAGTGGCAGATGCGAGTGTTGCCTTTCTTGAAGACGGTGAGGGAGAAGGGGATTCAGCGAAGAGTGATATGATGGTTGCTTCGTCCGTCAAACTTAGACTGCGGGGAGGTGGGGTTTTGTGATACGACGGCTCGTTACGGCCGCGCTACGACCGGGGTGACTCTCCGCCTGCATACTGGCTTCTAATTTGGTGGATGGCATTTGGGCCCGCGCGCTGCATGGCCCGCATGTCGGTGAACAAAAGTATAACGGCATTTAGTAGAGGGAGACGTTTCAATGACCTAGGAGGAGCCAGAAGCGGTAGAGTGTCTCGACTGTACTAGTAGTAATTGTTTTTCTGGGTAGCTGTAGAGTGTCTCCACTGTACTAGTAGTAATTGTTTCTCTGGGCCCAAGACAAAACAGCCCATCCACACTAGTAAATAGTAAAATCAATTCAAAAGCCCATATATTTACTGAATGAGAGGCGCTACCCACACCTAGCACACCGCCCCCCCCCCTAAGAAACCTGGGTGCTCTTCTTCCTCCTCGCTCCCACCCACCTCACGTCAGCTCGCTCCACTCGTACCCCCAAATTCCTCACCTCACTCCTACAGAAAACCCCAGCTCCCCTTCTTCCTCACTCCTACAGAAAACCCCCAGCTCCCCTTCTTCTTCGCTCGCACTACAACTAGGCTCGTCATTCGTTACTCTGCTCAAATCCGTGAGCACGACGCGACGCCCTCGAGGAAAATGGAGTCGGCTGACCCCAACGCCAAGAAGATGAGGCTCCCGTGTAACATCCCAAATTTTCAATTTGGAATGTTATACATTAGATCATCATTGCATAGCATATTTTATTGCATTTTGGCAAATCCTCGAAAATCCTAAGCAACTCAAGGACCCTCGGAGAGAGTTGGGGATTTTTCGCGGTTTTCATATTTGATTCTTATCAAATGATGAAACGAGGATTTTTGGTTTTAATTATTTTTCTCTCCAAAAAATATTTCGTATTAAAATAAATGAGAGGAGAAAATATGACTTCTCCAAAATAATTGAAATATTGGAGGAAAATATTAAAATCAAATATTTGATTTTTTCGGATTTTATTTGCAATTTTAATTGCATTAGAAAAATTGCACGTTTTCAAAACTGCATTTTTGGGCCAAGAAAATGTTCATCCGGTTCTAATTATTGTAATTAGACGGTGAAAATTTGTTTGGCATTTTTGGGTTTTTATTTATTTTTCTACGATTTTTTTAGGTTCGGCGAAATTATTTAAAAAAAACTCGCGAAGCGCGCCGACTGGGCCGAAACCCAGCCGACGGCCCAGCCCAGCCCCGCGCCTCGTCTCCCTCCTGGAGACCGAGACGGAGACCGCCGCCGCCCCGAGTCCCGCTCGTCGCCGCCGCCCCTTGCCCCTCCCCCAAGACAGCACCCCCCCTCCTTAAATACTCCCCCCGCCGCCCCTCTCCTCACCTAGCCCGGACCCGAAGCCGCCCCGCCGCCGAGAGGACCCGCCGGAGCAGGAGCCCGACGCCGCCGCCTCAGGAAGCCCCGTACACCGCCGCCCTCGTCGCCCCTCGCCGCCCCCGACGACGCCCGAGCCCCGTCGCCCTCGCCGCCTTCTCCCGAACCCGCCGGAGTTCCGCCGGACCGAGGTAGCCGAAGCCGCCGCCGTGCCGGTTTTTTTTTTAAAACCGTTCGGTTTATTTTTTTTCCGAAACCCTAGATTTATTTTTTTATGTAGATCGGTTTATATTTTTTCTTTTTCTTCGGTTTAGTTAGTTAGTGAACGTTCACCGATCCATTCGTTTTAACGAACGTGTTCGCCGGTTAGTCGCAGTTAACGAACGTCCGTTCATTTAACTGTTCGTCAGTTTTCTTTTTGTCGGATTTTCCGCGATTATTCCAGATCGCGATTTCTGATCAGATTTTCGTTCTGGTTTATCTTTTAGCTGGTTTATCAGAATCAGGCGATTCAAGCGCCTAGAGTTTCGTCTCGAAATTCTCTTTCCGTTTAACCTACTCAAACAAGTTTTTGCTACTGTAAAATTTGACTTAGATCCAGATTAGTAAACGAAGCTTGTTTCCTTCGCCGTTTGACTTTCGTTGCTTCGTTTGATTCGATTCTTTTTGCAAACCGGAGTTCTTAAGTTGAACTTTCTGGTTAGATCTTTATTTGAGTTTTACCTGTGCATTAGATGAGTGCTTATTGTTTGCTTGTTTGTTTGCGATAGAGTACCCGGAGTGCGCCGCTTGCTACTTCGAATCTCTAAGTTTCACGGATCATCAGCAAGGCAAGTAACACTTTGATCATACCTATTTTACTACCCAGTTTTATTGCATTAGACCAATCCTCAAACATTGCATGATTAGGATCTAATTAAATTGTGGGTATTGGGAAGTAGATGAGGTAGTACCCATTGCCCTGTTTATTATCAAACTTTGGGAGTTACTTCTACGTTTGCTTATATTGCTATGTTATGCTAGTAGACGTGGATTGGGTTTGAGTGTTACCATGACAGATGTGAGATTGTTAATTAATGGTTAACCTTAAGGTGGCAACTAAAACTCACATCTGGGTGGATTGAGGTACCTAGGTATTCCAGGATTGCCTGTTTTCTTTTGGACCGCCACCCAGGTTCAAAGGGATCATGAGATTATTCATGCTAGAAACTTCCGTGTGCAGCCGCAAGCTATTATGGGCTCTAGCATAGTTGAGTAGGTTGTGTGAGCTCTTGAAGAGGTAGACTAGCAGATGTAGGGGATGTAGGTGGTACTGTCTACCCGGAGTAGAGAGTTAACGCTTCTGAAAGACTGTGTCTCGGTCATCCGTTTCTCAAACACCATGAAGTGCGAGAATCCCAACGGAGGAGATCGAGTCTTGTGGGGAATAGTGCACAAACCTCTGCAGATTGTATAAACTAATCATGGTTAGCCGTGTCCCCGGTTATGGACATCTTGAGTATCTAGTACTTGGATTATCATGTGAATCTCATCATGTTACTTTAATTAATTTTGTTGGGTTTGATGATGATACTTAATTGGGATTCAGGATGCTGTCAACCATTCTCAATGTTTAACAACCACCATGATAGTTAAATAAAATTTATTCCTTTGCAGTAGGGAAAAATTGGCTTTTCGCAAAACTGTAACCATAGAGCTTAACACCATCCATATATGCATGTAGTATAGCATTATTATGTTCATTACTCTCTATGTGTTACATTGCCAGCATATTCCATGTGCTGACCCGTTTTCGGGCTACAACGTTTCATGTTGCAGACTTTTCAGACGACGAGTAAGGTTCCTTAGGTCGTAGTCTTATACTCAGTGATGCCGTTGGAGTTGATGGACTCACTTATCTTCCAAGTCTTCCGCTGTTATCGTTTTTAGATGGCCTTAAGCCATATTTGTCATACTTATTTCTCTCTTGAGATACTCGTTGTAATAAGTGTGTGATTGCTACTCTGTTATAAATCCTTCATTTGTACTGTGCGTGTCAGCATTACTGATCCAGGGATGACACTGGTGCACGGTAGATCAGACTGCTTGAGGTCTGGTCGCTACAAAGGTGGTATCAGAGCACATGCTGACTGTAGGACACGACCACTAAGCTTAAACCCTAGAACACTACTCTCTTCTCATTTCTGACTCCTCTCCACTTTCTACTCTTTTAGGAATGGCGGATGTAAGGAACAAGTTCATGCAACCAGATGAAGATACACCTTTTGGACGACACTTGAAGGAAGTCACTAAGTACCTGAACATCGGAATACCAAGCTTCACCGGGACTTACAAAGCCACACTACCAGAAGAGGAGCACTGGAAGATTCAAGTTCAAGTTCCAGGAAGGACGTTTACGCCAGTCACTGAGCCTATAGAGTTTTCCTTTGATGCACCAACCTGGAGTTTAGGGAAGAGCATGGCAGCCCACATCTCTATGGGACGCATTGGAGAAGTCTACCATAGGGAGCTTAAGGATACTATTTATCAGATTTGTGGACGCCGAGATGAGCAATGGGAGATGATCAGCACCAAGAAGGATGGATCAATTGCAGCTTTCATCCAGGAGCAAAACCAACACATTCGTTGCCAGGAGAACCAGATGTGCGCAGACATGTTAGATCTGAAGAAGGCATTGACCAAGATCACGGAGTTGGAGGAAGAACTCAAGTCTACGCGCGACGGATATGAGGAGGAGATCACCACGTTGTTGGAGAAGAATGACGACCTGATAAAGAAGATCGGAGTATTCATGGGAGACCCAGCACCAGGAGGAGAAGATGACAATCCTACTTGCCCGGATAACTATATCATCATCGACGACACCGACTCAGACCCCAGTGAAGATGACTTTGTTGATGAAGCTGGAGCAGATATCATGGAGTCTTCGACCGATCAAAATTTCTAGTAGACCACCATAATCAGTAGTAGTATTTCCCCATGTATATAGTATAGTCCGAGCACTTTGTAACGATAGTTAGATCGATTGTATGCCTTGTTTGAATTGATTGAGTGATATTGATTGTGTTGTCTCATGTGCATATGGGTAGTGTTTTCTCTCTAGACCTCATTCTATTCTAAATTCTCATCTTTTCTAAACCTATCAGATGCCTCCGAGACGCGACACCGGATTTGTTTTCCCACCGGAGATCACTCAGTTGATTCAGCAGCAGAATGCCCTAATGCAAGTGTTAGTACAGAACCAAGGCAACAACAACAACCCACCACCACCTGTTGATCACTTAGCCCGTTTCTTGAGGCTAAATCCGCCGGTGTTTTCCAGCAGCACCGAGCCGATTGTTGCAGATGATTGGCTCCGCAAAGTTGGGAGGGAGTTGACCACTGCAGGATGCACAGATGCGGAGAGAGTGCGATTTGCCGCACATCAGCTTGATGGACCCGCAGCATCATGGTGGGAGAATTACACAGCCACACACCCTATTGACACTGTCACATGGGACCAGTTTCAGCAAGCTTTCCGTACTGCCCATGTTTCAGCAGGAGCTATGGCCATGAAGAAGCGTGAGTTTCGCAACCTACGCCAAGGAGGACGCACCGTAGGCCAGTATGTGGAGGACTTTAGTAAGTTAGCACGTTATGCACCAGATGACGTTGCTACAGATGCAGCCAAGCAGGAGAAGTTTCTGGAAGGACTAAATGATGAGCTGAGCATGCAGTTGATGGTAGCAACCTTCAACAACTACCAGGAGTTGGTAGATAGAGCTCTCATGATTGAAGGGAAGCAACAGCAGATTGAAAACCGTAAAAGGAAGTATGGACAAGGGAAGTACAATTCTGGAGCTCAGCAGAAGCCACGTTTTACCTCGAAATCGGGAGGACCATTTCAGCATACCCATGGAGGAGGTTCGCACAACCATAATGGCATAGAGAATGGTAATGGGAATGGAGGAAGCAACGGCCAGAACCGTACCAACCCTACAACCCCAGCTAAGAGAGACCTGAGCCAAGTCACTTGCTTTAAGTGCCAGAAGACTGGACATTATGCCAATGAATGTCCTGAAGCCCAGAATGGAAATGGCAATGGAAGCTCTGGGAAGAAGCCGAACCCTTTCAACAAAGGACATGTGAACCACGTTAGCGTGGAGGAGTTAGAAGCTCAGCCAGATGCAGTAATAGGTAAGTTTTTCGTTAAGTCATTTACTGCACTCGTTCTTTTTTATACTGGTGCATCACATTCATACATATCAAGGGGATTTGTGGATAAGTATAAACTACCAACCCAAGCCCTTAGGTCACCCATGTTAGTAACCTCGCCAGGAGCAGGGTATATGGCTAGTTTATGGTGTGATCGGTTACCATTAAGTTGGTAACTACGTGTTTCCCTCGGACCTAATATTACTAGAATCGCAAGGATTGGATGTGATATTAGGCATGGATTGGTTATCGAAGTATGGAGGGAACATTGAGTGCGCCAGTAAGTCGATTTTGCTTACCATCCCAGAAGGAAGTTGGATTCCTCGGACATGTTATATCCGGAGAAGGAATAGCAGTAGACCCCGCCAAAGTCGACACTGTGACAAACTGGGAATCACCCACATCAGTTGGAGAGATCCGAAGTTTTCTTGGACTTGCAGGATACTACCGGAGGTTCATTGAGAATTTCTCGAGGATTGCTAAGCCCATGACAGAGCTGTTAAAGAAGGACACCAAGATCAATTGGACTGACGAATGTGAAGCTAGTTTCCAAGAGTTGAAGAAACGCTTGGTTACATCACCAGTGCTGATTCTACCAGATCAACGCAAGGATTATGAAGTATATTGCAACGCTTCACGTCGAGGACTTGGAGCAGTGCTAATGCAGGAGGGAAGAGTTGTTTCATATGCTCCATGAGAACTTAAACCCGAGAAGAATTATGCCACCCATGATTTGGAGTTAGCAGTCGTAGTACATGCGTTGAAGACATGGAGACATTTTCTCATCGGAAATCACTATGAGGTGTACACGGATCACAAGAGTTTGAAGTACATTTTCATGCAGAAGGAGTTGAATCTCAGGCAAAGGAGATGGTTGGAGCTCATTAAGGATTATGATATGAGATTGCATTATCACCCAGGGAAGGCTAACGTAGTAGCTGATGCGTTGAGCCGCAAGAGCCATGTTAACACCCTCAGGACCGGAGAGTTACCGAAATTATTAGCCGAGGATCTTCGCGAGCTATGTTTGGAGATAGTTCCAAGAGGCTATTTAGCAACGTTGGAGATTCAGTCTACCTTGATGGAAAAGATCAGGGAAGCTCAGAAGACAGACAAGGAGATTGCAGAAATAAAGAAAAGGATGAGTAAAGGAAAAACCAAGGGATTTCGTGAGGATGAGCACGATGCCTTATGGTTTGAGGACCGCGTTTATGTGCCCAATGATCCGGAGATCAGGAAGTTGATCTTGCAAGAGGCCCATGATTCGCCGTATTCGATTCACCCAGGAAATACCAAGATGTATTTGGATTTGAAGGATACTTTCTGGTGGACCGGAATGAAGAAGGATATTGCGGAGTATGTAGCAGTTTGTGATGTATGTCAGAGAGTGAAGGCAGAGCATCAGAAGCCAGCAGGATTGCTACAGCCATTTCCGATACCCGAACGGAAATGGGATAAACTAGGCATGGATTTTATCACGGGACTGCCCAGGACTCGTTCAGGCTATGACTCAATATGGGTTGTAGTCGATCGTTTGACGAAAGTAGCGCATTTCATCCCAGTGAAGACCACTTACACCAGTGCTAAGTTGGCAAAGATATACCTGACCAGGATCGTATGTCTGCATGGAGTTCCGAGGACCATTGTATCAGATAGAGGAACCCAGTTTACTTCGAAGTTTTGGAATCAGTCACATGAAACTTTGGGTACCAGGCTAGAGTTCAGTACAGCCTTTCACCCACAGACAGACGGACAGACCGAGAGAGTCAATCAGATTTTGGAGGACATGTTGAGAGCTTGTGCGCTAGATTATGGATCTAGTTGGGACGACAATTTGCCGTATGCAGAATTCTCTTACAACAACAGTTATCAAACATGTTTGAAGATGGCCCCTTTCGATGCTTTATATGGAAGGTGTAGAACACCATTGTTATGGGACGAAGTTGGAGACCGCCAGTTGTTTGGACCAGACTTGATCAAGGAATCAGAACAGAAAGTGAAGTTGATTCGCGATAGGCTCAAGGTAGCCCAGTCCAGGCAGAAGAGTTATGCAGATTCTAAACGCAAGGAGACAGTTTACGAAGTCGGAAACAGAGTTTACCTACGAGTATCACCACCTCGAGGAGTTAAGCGCTTTGGAGTTGAAGGAAAGTTAGCGCCACGTTTTGTAGGACCATACAAAATTTTGGAGCGTATGGAAGAAATTGCTTACAAACTGGAATTGCCTGAAGTATTGTCAGGAGTTCATGATGTATTTCACGTTTCCCAGTTGAAGAAGTGCCACGCAGGGATGGCTGAGATACCACTGAGAGATACGGTGCCATTGGAAGCGATTCAGCTGGATAGTGACTTGACCTATGAGGAGAAACCAGTTAAGATTCTAGAGTATGCCAGCCGATTCACCCGCAGCAAGGTTATCAAGTTTTGCAAAGTTCATTGGAGTCACCATACCGAGGACGAAGCCACCTGGGAGCGAGAGGAAGATCTACGGAAGAAACACTCTCACCTATTTTCTAGCCAACCCGAATCTCGAGGGCGAGATTCATCTTAAGGGGGTAGGTTTGTAACATCCCAAATTTTCAATTTGGAATGTTATACATTAGATCATCATTGCATAGCATATTTTATTGCATTTTGGCAAATCCTCAAAAATCCTAAGCAACTCAAGGACCCTCGGAGAGAGTTGGGGATTTTTCGCGGTTTTCATATTTGATTCTTATCAAATGATGAAACGAGGATTTTGTTTTAATTATTTTTCTCTCCGAAAAATATTTCGTATTAAAATAAATGAGAGGAGACAATATGACTTCTCCAAAATAATTGAAATATTGGAGGAAAAATATTAAAATCAAATATTTGATTTTTTTCGGATTTTATTTGCAATTTTAATTGCATTAGAAAAATTGCACGTTTTCAAAACTGCATTTTTGGGCCAAGAAAATGTTCATCTGGTTCTAATTATTTTAATTAGACGGTGAAAATTTGTTTTAGCATTTTTGGATTTTTATTTATTTTTCTACAATTTTTTTTAGGTTCGGTGAAATTATTTAAAAAAACTCGCGAAGCGCGCCGACTGGGCCGAAACCCAGCCGACGGCGCAGCCCAGCCCCGCGCCTCGCCTCCCTCCTGGAGACTGAGACGGAGACCACCGCCGCCCCGAGTCCCGCTCGTCGCCGCCGCCCCTTGCCCCTCCCCCAAGGCAGCTCGCCCCCTCCTTAAATACTCCCCCCGCCGCCCCTCTCCTCACCCCGCCCCGACCCGAAGCCGCCCCGCCGCCGAGAGGACCCGCCGGAGCAGGAGCCCGACGCCGCCGCCTCGGGAAGCCCCGTATGCCGCCACCCTCGTCACCCCTCGCCGCCCCCGACGACGCCCAAGCCCCGCCGCCCTCGCCGCCCTCTCCCGAACCCGCCGGAGCCCCGTCCCGACCCCGCCGGAGTTCCGCCGGACCGAGGTAGCCGAAGCCGCCGCCGTGCCTGTTTTTTTTTAAAAACCGTTTGGTTTATTTTTTTCCGAAACCCTAGATTTATTTTTTTATATAGATCGGTTTATTTTTTTCTTTTTCTTCGGTTTAGTTAGTTAGTGAACGTTCACCGATCCATTCGTTTTAACGAACGTGTTCGCCGGTTAGTCGCAGTTAACGAACGGCCGTTCATTTAACTGTTCGTCAGTTTTCTTTTTCGTCGGATTTTCCGCGATTATTCCAGATCGCGATTTCTGATCAGATTTTCTTTCTGGTTTATCTTTTAGCTCGTTTATCGGAATCAGGCGATTCAAGCGCCTAGAGTTTCGTCTCGAAATTCTCTTTCCGTTTAACCTATTCAAACAAGTTTTTGCTACTGTAAAATTTGACTTAGATCCAGATTAGTAAACGAAGCTTGTTTCCTTCGCCGTTTGACTTTCGTTGCTTCGTTTGATTCGATTCTTTTTGCAAACCGGAGTTCTTAAGTTGAACTTTCTGGTTAGATCTTTATTTGAGTTTTACCTGTGCATTAGATGAGTGCTTATTCTTTGCTTGTTTGTTTGCGATAGAGTACCCGGAGTGCGCCGCTTGCTACTTCGAATCTCTAAGTTTCACGGATCATCAGCAAGGCAAGTAACACTTTGATCATACCTCTTTTACTACCCGGTTTTATTGCATTAGACAAATCCTCAAACATTGCATGATTAGGATCTAATTAAATTGTGGGTATTGGGAAGTAGATGAGGTAGTACCTATTGCCCTGTTTATTATCAAACTTTGGGAGTTACTTCTACGTTTGCTTATATTGCTATGCTCTGCTAGTAGACGTGGATTGGGTTTGAGTGTTACCATGACAGATGTGAGATTTGTTAATTAATGGTTAACCTTAAGGTGGCAACTAAAACTCACATCTGGGTGGATTGAGGTAACTGGGTATTCCAGAATTGCCTGTTTTCTTTTGGACCGCCACCCAGGTTCAAAGGGATCATGAGATTATTCATGCTAGAAACTTCCGTGTGCAGCCGCAAGCTATTATGGGCTCTAGCATAGTTGAGTAGGTTGTGTGAGCTCTTGAAGAGGTAGACTAGCGATGTAGGGGATGTAGGTGGTACTGTCTACCCGGAGTAGAGAGTTAACGCTTCTGAAAGTCTGTGTCTCGGTCATCCGTTTCTCAAACACCATGAAGTGCGAGAATCCCAACGGAGGAGACCGAGTCTTGTGGGGAAAAGTGCACAAACCTCTGCAGAGTATATAAACTAATCATGGTTAGCCGTGTCCCCGGTTATGGACATCTTGAGTATCTAGTACTTGGATTATCATGTGAATCTCATCATGTTACTTTAATTAATTTTGTTGGGTTTGATGATGATACTTAATTGGGATTCAGGATGCTGTCAACCATTCTCAATGTTTAACAACCACCATGATAGTTAAATAAAATTTATTCCTTTGCAGTAGGGAAAAATTGGCTTTTTGCAAAACTGTAACCATAGAGCTTAACACCAGCCATATATGCATGTAGTATAGCATTATTATGTTCATTACTCTCTATGTGTTACATTGCCAGCATATTCCATGTGCTGACCCGTTTTCGGGCTGCAACGTTTCATGTTGCAGACTTTTCAGACGACGAGTAAGGTGCCTTAGGTCTTGGTCTTATACTCAGTGATGCCGTTGGAGTTGATGGACTCACTTATCTTCCAAGTCTTCCGCTGTTATCGTTTTTAGATGGCCTTAAGCCATATTTGTCATACTTATTTCTCTCTTGAGATACTCGTTGTAATAAGTGTGTGATTGCTACTCTGTTATAAATCCTCCATTTGTACTTTGCGTGTCAGCATTACTGATCCAGGGATGACACTGGTGCACGGTAGATCAGACTGCTTGAGGTCTGGTCGCTACATCCCGCCAGCGGCGACGCCTGTTGTAGATCCCGCACCCGGCAGCGCGGGGAGAAGCGGCGACCCCGCCCCCACCGGATCCCAGGAACCCGTAGAATCTCGGGTGGATCGCATCAGCAATCTCTTGGACGCCGTCCTTGGGGAGATCATCTCGCTTCTCCCCACCAAGGATTGTTGCCGCACCCAAGTCCTCTCAATTCGGTGGCGCCCTCTATGGCGCGTCGTGCCCCTTAATCTCGACTGTCGTCAGCTATCTCTCTTCAATGATTTTGAAATCCCCAGAGCCATCATCTCCTCCCACCAGGGCTCCGTTCAAAGCCTCTGCATCCCGTCATGCTACCTGAGCAAGCATACCATGCCCTGCACGGTGGACGCATGGCTGAAATCCCCTGAATTCACAAAACTACAGTTGCTTGAGTTCTACTATTCCCCTGGAAATCACATACCACATACCGAATGCCATGAACTTGTGCCCTCAGCACCGATGTCCATCTTGCGGTTTTTGTCCTCTCTCCACACCGCCACCTTTGCGCTGTGCTACCTACCAGACAATCCGGTACTAAACCTTCGACTCCCATTTCTCAAGAAACTTTCACTTGTGCGGGTTCGTATATCGGAGGCCTCATTGCACAGCATCATCCACTCCAGTTGCCCTGCGCTGGAGTGCTTGGTGCTTGTTTTCACAGTTAGAATCGGTTGTCTCCAAATAAAGTCGCCTAACCTTGTAAGAATTGGAATTTCTTTTGACGGAAGGCAGCTCATCACCCAAGATGCCCCTTCACTTCAAAGGTTGATCCTTGATTCTAGTTATTCACCGTTGCAAATAACCGTCCTCTCTGCGCCTAAACTGGAGACCTTGGGTGTAATACATGATCTCTGTGCTCATTTCAATACGGTGTTTGGCTCCACAGTTCTTCAGGTACTTTATATTATCATCTACACTTGTAACCATAAGCTGCATTTTAAATTTCTGCGCATAATTTATATATCATCTTGGAGTACACGTTTTGTACTAATATTATGTTCTATGCTCAGTGAAGAGTTTCTCCATGGATGGCCTATCAATGGTGCTGGATTCTGTGAAGATCTTCTATATCCAAATGAATAGTTTTGATCTGAACAAGATTATTGGCTTGCTGCAATGCTTTCCATGTCTGGAGAAGTTGTATATAAAGGTGATAATTTCACGCACATTGGAAGCCCGCATATAGTGTACTAGAATTAACCGTTCAGCTATTGCTCTTTCGACCCTCTTCTTTTAGACCTTAACTGTTTTCAATCTTCATGTCTATTTAGGCAACAGGACGGGGTAAGAAAGTTATAACCAATCGGTGGATTCGTAAGCATCGGGATTTTCTCACTTCTCATGAGATTCGATTGAAGACAATAACGCTAGAACGATATGTAGCCAACTGTGCAAACACAAGATTTGTCACATTCTTCCTGCTGAATGCGAGGTTACTATTGTCCATCAGGCTTAAGTTTATCAGCAGCATGGTTTTGACGGATGGGTATGTCGAAGAGCAAAAAAAGGAGTTTCAGGTGGGCAAAAGAGCTTCTGAACGTGCCGGGCTTCTATTTACAACATATTGTGGTCATAATCTAGTAAATTTTACGACCCAGGATGTTCATTCTATGGACCTGACCGATCCATTTGACTGTGACTGCCGAAAACAGTGCTGGAGTTAGATGTTGTTGCCCTTTTCAATCTGGTTTTTTTTGTAAACCTGATGAACAATTAACCCTCGTGCTTTTGTATAGTTTGTAAGCTGGAGTTAGATGTTCCTGCCCTTTTCAACTCGGCTGTGACTGTCATATTTTCTTTGAAACAAGGCAAATGGCTTGCCATTCGTTTAATTTAGAGTGAAATATTGTAACAAATCCCAACCAAGGGAAATAACATCACTCTCGCCGGCTGCTTGAGCTCACTGTGCATTACAGAAGCCAAGTGATTAGCCCCCACCAGCACCCACAAACTTATTTCGAACTAGCACATCAAATGGGCTGTAAATTTTCATAGGAAAGGCTGCATGACCGTGACAGATTTGGATTCTGACATTTGGGACCCGCGAGGAAATAGCCTATCCAAGGTGGTGTCGACTTACTAGCCAGTCAACAAACGATTCTGCCTACCAGCCGTTGGATTGACATCCAACATCTGTCGTGTATCTTCTATCTCTTGTCTTCTTCTTCCTCCAGCCGCCCAAACCAAACCACCCCGTCGGCTCCGCCTGCTCCCGCCTCCCATGGCTGGCTGCGCCTCCGCCGCCCTACCGTACGTACCCTCCAACGTTGGCCAGTCCCTCCCTCTATTCCCCCACATGTCCTGTTATTCTCCGGCGACGTCAGCCCCAACACGCACCCGCGCCTGAACCAGTCAGCCCTCGTACTCCCCTCCGCCTGCGACTGGACCGGTGCATCTTCAACGGCTCCTGTTCATTCCGTCCGAGGCCTCGCCGTCGTCCTCCGCCTTGCGGCCTTGGTTCGCTCGCCATGCGCGGTGCGCCGCCCTCTTGCGTTGTCAACGTCGTCAACAACCGAGAGGAACAAGGAAATGACTGTATGTGGAGAGGATGATAGTAGGGACCCACCAGCGTCATGGCAGTACGTAAGCAAGTGCCTCTATAGTACAAGCCCAAAAATATGGTTCCTCCTAATGGTTGGACATCTGGGGCTCATGCCATTGTCAACGTAGTCAATAAACGAGAGAATTACACTATGAGCGACTGACACCAGGGACCCAGCAAGTCGCACAGTTTTTTTTTTTGAGGAACAAGCAGTTGTTATTTATACTAGTTTTAGCGATGGATCAGGGTAACAACGGGGCTGTGCGGGGGCTGTGGCCCGTCTAGCCAGGGTTTTATTTATGTTTACCACATCATGAGCCCAGTTGTGTTTTTTTCTTGCTGAAAATGGCTAGCCCAGTTCTATTTTTCTTAAGAAATACCCAAACAAGGCCTACTTGCTTTATCGGCCCGGCTGGGCTGCAAATCTATCAAGACGAGGAGAGTTTCATTCGGTTTGCCCAGAAATGGGCTGTACATTTTTAAAACACATCAAACCGGGAATTAGTTTCAATTTTTTTCATTACAAGATCTTAAATTCCATTGATTTTTATGCGTGGACAATTATTTGGATTTTATATTTATATAAATTATTTTTCAAAATAGTTTGAATGTGAATCGATATTTCTGGATTAAAAACAGTTGACCGCACCGAAATATGCAAAATTTCGTATACTTTTTAACTGTGGCCACAATATGGGGTGTAATGCTAACAAAAAGAAGATGGGCTCCAAAAAAATTCTTAAGAATTAGCAAATGGGTTGTACATTATTAGAAATAATGGCAGATGGGATGTATGCTGTTTTCCACAGATTTGAGGCTGACTTGTGCGCCTACTACAGGTTGACGCGTATGCTTTCATAAAAAAAAGGTTGACGCACACGCAACGCCCTGTCAACTTAGTCAACACACGAGAGCAGTGACTGTTGGATGTCCATCCAACGGCTGTCGTGCTTCTTCAATCTCTGCTCTTCATGCTCCAGCCGCTCAAACAAGCGCCGGCGGGACTGCCTGCTCCCTCCTCCCGCGGCCGGCTATGCTGCCGCGCAGGCCTCACGGCCCCACCGTACTCCCATCGCTGGCCTAGCCATCCCTCTACTCACCCACACATGCTGTTATTCTCCGGCGACGGCAGACGAACCAGTAAACCCTCGTACTCCTCCGCGTGGGAAACAACTGCCGAGTATTCCCTGGCTCCGTGTCGTTCCCTTCCTAGGCCTCGCCGTCGTCCACCGCCCTGGTGCTCTCGGCGCGGCCTGGTCAACGTGGTCAATGAACGACATCCATCGGAAGTGGACTGTACGTGGAGAGGCTGACAGCTGGGTCCACGGCCGCACGCAAGGAAATGCCTCCTTATTACGCGCAAAATAATGATTCCTCCACCTGACAGCTAGGACCCACAGGAAGGGCCTCTGTATTTCGCGAAAAAAATGTTCCCCCCGCTGACAGGTCGGACCCACCAGCTATATCTTCGCACGCAAGGAAGTGCCTCCTTATTACGCCCAAAAAAATGAATACCCCCTGCTAGCTGGGACCCACCATATTGTTGGTCTGACTTGTGGGCCTACTAAGTTGACGGGGACGGAGGGCTTTTTCAACTTAGTCAATACTCCAGTGACCGTATGATGTCCATCCAACGATCATAGTGCTTCTTCAACCTCTGGTCTTCTTGCTCCAGCCGCCCAAAGCAGCGCTGGTCGTGTCGCCTGCTCCTGCCTCCCGTGGCCGGCTGTGCTACCGCGGAGGCCTCACCGCCCCCATACTACTCCCACCACTGGCCAGGCCATCCCTCCACTCACCCACACCCCCTGTTATTCTACGGCGACGGCGGCCTCACACCGCAGCCGAACTAGTGAAAGCTCGTACTCCTCTCCGCGTGGGCATCCACTGCCAAGTCTTGCCCGGCTCCGCGTTGTCCCCTTCCTAGGCCTCGCCGTCGTCCACCGCCGTGGTGCTCTCGGCACGGCGTGGTCAATGTGGTCAACGACCGACTTCCATTGGAAGAGTACTGTACGTGGAGAGGCTGACAGCTGGGTCCACGGCAGCCGCAAGGAAGTGCCTCCTTATTACGCGGAAAATAATTATTCCTCCACCTGACAGCGGGGACCCACCGGACGGGCCACCAGTATTTTGCGAAAAAAATCATTTCCCCCTGACTGCTGGGACCCACCGGACGGGCCACCGTATTTCGCGAAAAAAATGTTCCCCCCGCTGTCAGCTCGGACCCACCGAAAGTGCCTCCTTATTACGCACAAAAAAATGAATACTCCCCCGGCTAGCTGGGACCCACCTTGGTGGGACGCTGACTTGTGGGCCTACTAAGTTGACGGGGACGAAGGGCTTTGTCAACTTAGTCAGTATGAACGATTCTAGCTCCAGTGACCGTACGATGTCCATCCAACGGCCGTAGTGCTTCTTCAACCTCTGGTCTTCTTGCTCCAGCCGCCCAAAGCAGCGCCGGTCGTGCCGCATGCTCCTGCCTCCCGTGGCCGGCTGTGCTGCCGCAGAGGCCTCACCGCCCCCTACTATTCCCACCGCTGGCCAGGCCCTGCGGCGACGGCAGCCTCACACCGCAGCCGAACCAGTGAACCCTCGTACTCCTCTCCGCGCGGGCTTCCACTGCCGCGTCTTCCCCGGCTCCGCGTCGTCCCCTTCCTAGGCCTCGCCGTCGTCCACCGCCGTGGTGCTCTCCGCGCGGCGTGGTCAACGTGGTCAAGGAACGACTTCCATCGGAAGAGTACTGTACGTGGAGAGGCTGACAGCTGGGTCCACGGCCACAGCCCAGTTTTTTTGTGATTTGCCAAGTAAGTCGCTTTGTCAGGCCTGTTGGGCTGCAAATCTTTCAAGACGAGGAGAGCTTTCATTCGGCTGGCCGAGAAAATGGCCCATCAGTAATGAGAAATGGGTTGTACATTTTTAAAACACATCAAACCGGCAATTAGTTTCAAATATCTTTTTTTCATTTCAAGATTTTAAATTACATTAATTTTTATGCGTGGAGAATTTGTTGGATTTTATATTGATATACATTTATTTTTAAAATCAGTTTGAATGTGAGTCGAAATTTCGGGATTAAAAACAGTTCGGACCGCACCGAAATATGCAAAATTTCGTATAATTTTTTAACCGTGGCCACAATATGGGCTGTAATGCTAACAAAAAGAATATGGGCTCCAAAAAAACCTTAAGAATTAGCAAATGGGCTGTAAATTATTAGAAATAATGGCAGATGGGCTGTATGCTGTTTTCCACAGATTTGAGGCTTTCCTAAAAAAAGGTTGACGCACAAGCACTGACTGTTGGATGTCCATCCAACGGCCGTCGTGCTTCTTCAATCTCTGCTCTTCCTGCTCCAGCCGCTCAAACAAGCGCCGGCGGGACTGCCTGCTCCCTCCTCCCCGCGGCCGGCTGTGCTGCCGCGCAGGCCTCACCGCCCCACCGTACTCCCATCGCTGGCCTAGCCATCCCTCTACTCACCCACACCTGCTGTTATTCTCCGGCGACGGCAGACGAACCAGTAAACCCTCGTACAGTCGTACTCCCCTCCGCGTGGGAAACAACTGCCGAGTCTTCCCTGCCTCCGTGTCGTCCCCTTCCTAGGCCTCGCCGTCGTCCACCGCCGTGGTGCTCTCGGCGCGGCGTGGTCAATGTGGTCAACGACCGACTTCCATCGGAAGAGTACTGTGCGTGGAGACGCTGACAGCTGGGTCCACGGCCGCAGCAAGGAAGTGCCTCCTTATTACGCGCAAAATAATTATTCCTCCACCTGACAGCGGGGACCCACCGGACGGGCCACCGTATTTCGCGAAAAAAACGTTTCCCCCTGACTGCTGGGACCCACCAGCTACACCTTCGCACGCAAGGAAGTGCGTCCGGGCAAAAAAAACAAAATGATTCGCCCCCCTGACTGCTGGGACCCACCAGCTACATCTTCGCATGCAAGGAAGTGCCTGACAGTCGGGACCCACCTGGTCGAAGCGTACGTAGCGTTGTCATTCTGGTCGCGAACGTGTACGTACATATATACTGGTGGATGTAGAGGCACGCACCTGTCGTAGTAGAGGCGCGCACGTAGCATGTACACGTACGTACAGCGGCCAGGGTGCAAGAACGAAAATACGGCCACGTATGTGTACATACGGGCGGGGTCTCGAACGCCTACTCGCGCATACGTACGGCAAGGGCTCGTTGACATGGCTGGGTCGGAACGGAGAAACAGCGTCGTCATCGTGTTCAGGGGGAGGCAACGGAATGCGTCGTGTTCATAGGGAGGCAACGGAATGCGTCGTGTTCATCGGGAGGCAACGGAACGCATGGGAGCCAACCGGCTGGGTCGGAACGGAATGCGTGGTTGTGTTCATCGGGAGGGCTTGGACGGAACAGGCGATGGAAACGAGGCCTGGCGTACCGCAGAATGGAGGAAACGGCCTTGTGTTCGACCGGCCACATTCGAAACGGGATCATGTTCATCGGGAGGGGTCTGGCGTACCGCAAAACGGACGAAACGGACCTCCTACAGTCGAAACGGGGGTCTTGTTGATCGGGAGGGGTGTGGCGTACCGCAAAACGGATGAAACGAACCTCCTGCGGTTGAAACGGGGGTCCTGTTGATCGGGAGGGGTGTGGCGTACCGCAAAACGGACGAAACGGACCTCCTACAGTCGAAACGGGGGTCTTGTTCATCGGGAGGGGTGTGGCGTACCGCAAAACGGGACTCCACGGGATACTGTTCATCTCCACCGTCGACCTCCTCCAGCCTCCACGGGCTACCGTCGACCTCCTCCAGCCTCCACGGGCTCTTGTTCATCCAGCCTCCACCGCGCGCTACTCCACCGGCTACTGTTCAACCACCCCTCCACGGGCACCCCTCCAGCGTCTACTGTTCATCCAGCCCTCCACACCACGGGGTCCTATTCAACCACCCCTCCACGGGCACCCCTCCACCGTCTACTGTTCATCCAGCCCTCCACACCACGGGGTCCTGTTCATCCAGAGGCAACGCTACCGCTCACTGTTCATCCAACCACCCCCCCCCCAACGCTCACTGTTCATCCCAGAGGCAGCATCGATCGGCTTCAGTTAGCAGCAGTAGCGAAGGAATCGCTCGATCGGTTTCAGTTAACAGCCATCGATCGATCGCTCGGGTTCAGTAACGCGTAGCCTGCAGTGCAATCGCTCGGGTTTAGTTAGAGCCCAACGCCTCGCTCGGGTTCAATTAGAGCCAACGCCTCGCACACACGCGCGTACGTGTACGAGAGAAACGCGCATCGCTCGGCCCCCGACCTCCCACCATAACCGAGAACTCCCCGAAATTTTCCTCGCCCTCGCTTCTAGCACGGTTTTTTCCGTCATGGACGGCCCAAAGAATGTCATGCAGCTGCGTCTCCGGCCCGCCCAGGACGAAAAGCCCATTTTCTGTCATGATTTTTTGTCATAGAAGTAGGAGCCCACCACATCTATGATGATACCGGGTTTTGTAACAATTATCGTCATAGAAGTGGCATATGTATGACAGAAAAAAAAATTCATTCGGCCCAAAATGTCATGGATGTGTCTTTTTTTGTAGTGCACGGATTGATAAACCTTAGGTCATCCACTTGAGGGAAATTTGCTACTATCCTACAAACCTCTGCACTTGGAGGCCCAACAACGTCTACAAGAAGAAGGTTGCGTAGTAGACATCAACCGCCGCCATGAGGCGGAACCTTGGCGGAACCAATCTAGGGCTCCAGCGGTGATGTTCTGCCGGGGAAACATCCCTCCGGGAGGGGGAAATCATCACCATCGTCATCACCATCGATCCTCTCATTGGGAGGGGGTCAATCTCCATCAACATCTTCACCAGCACCATCTCCTCTAAAATCCTAGTTCATCTCTTGTATCCAATCTTTGTCCCAAAGCCTCAGATTGGTACCTGTGGGTTGCTAGTAGTGTTGATTACTCCTTGTAGTTTATGCTAGTTGGTTTATTTGGTGGAAGATCATATGTTCAGATCCTTTATGCATATTAATACCCCTCTTATTATGAACATGAATATGATTTGTGAGAGTTACGTTTGTTCCTGAGGACATGGGAGAAGTCTTGCTATAAGTAGTCATGTGAATTTGGTATTCGTTTGATATTTTGATGAGATGTATGTTGTCTTTGATTTAGTGGTGTTATGTGAACGTCGAATACATGACACTTCACCATTGTTTGGGCCTAGAGGAAGGCATTGGGAAGTAATAAGTAGATGCTGGGTTGCTAGAGTGACAGAAGCTTAAACCCTAGTTTATGAGTTGCTTCGTCAAGGGCTGATTTGGATCCATATGTTTCATGCTATGGTTAGGTTTACCTTAATACTTCTTTTGTAGTTGCGGATGCTTGCAATAGGGGTTAATCATATGTGGAATGCTTGTCCAAGGAAGGGCAGCACCCAAGCACCAGTCCACCCACATACCAAATTATCAAAGTAACGAACGCGAATCATATGAGCATGATGAAAACTAGCTTGATGATACTTCCCATGCGTCCTTGGGAGCATTTTCCTTCATATAAGAGTTTGTCCAGGCTTGTCCTTTGCTACAAAAAGGATTGGGCTATCTTGCTGCACCTTATTTACTTTTATTACTTGTTACCCGTTACAAATTACCTTATCACAAAACTATCTGTTATCGATAATTTCAGTGCTTGCAGAGAATACCTTACTGAAAACCGCTTGTCATTTCCTTCTGCTCCTCGTTGGGTTCGACACTCTTACTTATCAAAAGGACTACGATAGATCCCCTATACTTATGGGTCATCAAGACTCTTTTCTGGCGCCGTTGCCGGGGAGTGAAGCGCCTTTGGTAGGTGGAATTTGGTAAGGAAAAATTTATATAGTGTGCTGAAATATACTGTCACTTGTTACTATGGAACATAATCCATTGAGGGGCTTGTTCGGGGTATCTTCACTCCGACCAGTAGAGCAAAGAGTTGCTCCTCAACCTACGGAACCTACTAAAAATGTTTACTTTGAAATTCCTTTGGGTATGATAGAGAAACTGCTAGCTAATCCTTTTACAGGTGATGGAACATTACATCCCGATTTGCACCTAATCTATGTGGATGAAGTTTGTGGATTATTTAAGCTTGCAGGTATGCCCGAGGATGTTATCAAGAAGAAGGTCTTCCCTTTATCTTTGAAGGGGAAGGCATTGACATGGTTTAGGCTATGTGATGATATGGGATCATGGAACTACAGCCGATTGAAATTGGAATTTCATCAGAAGTTTTATCCTATGCATCTTGTTCATCGTGATCGCAATTATATATTTAATTTTTGGCCTCGCGAAGGAGAAAGCATCTCTCAAGCTTGGGGAGGCTTAAGTCAATGTTATATTCATGCCCCAATCATGAGCTCTCAAGAGAAATTATTATTCAAAAAATTTATGCTCGGCTTTCTCTCAACTGTCGCTCCATGCTCGATACTTCTTGTACTGGCTCTTTTATGAGGAAGACTATTGAATTCAAATGGGATTTATTGGAAAGAATTAAACACAACTCTGAAGATTGGTATCTCGATGAAGGTAAGGAGTCAGGTATAACACCTAAGTTTGATTGTGTTAAATCTTTTATGGACACCGATGTTTTCCGTGAATTTAGCACTAAATATGGACTTGACTCTGAGATAGTAGCTTCTTTCTGTGAACCCTTTGCTGCTCATGTTGATCTCCCTAAGGAGAAGTGGTTTAAATATAATCCTCCCATTGAAGTAAAATTAGTTGCACCTATTAAAGTTGAAGAAAAGACTATCACTTATAATGTTGATCCTATTGTTCCTACTGCTTATATTGAGAAACCACCTTTCCCTGTTAGAATAAAGGATCATACTAAAGCTTCAACTGTGGTTCGAAAGCGTAACACAAGAACACCTACACCCCCTGAGCAAATTAAAGTTGAACCTAGTGTTTCTATGGTTAAAGATCTCTTGGTTGATAATATTGATGGGCATGTTATTTACTTCCGTGATGAAGCTCCTAGAATTGCTAGACTAGATAGATACTAAGAATAAACATAGACCTGTTGTAGGCATGCCTGTTATTTCTGTTAAAATAGGATATCATTGCTATCATGGCTTATGTGATATGGGTGCTAGTGCAAGTGCAATACCTCATTCCTTTACAAAGAAATTATGCATGATATTACACCTGCTGAGATAGAGGAAATTGATGTTACAATTAAGCTTGCCAATAGAGACACTATTTCACCAGTTGGGATTCTTAGAGATGTTGAAGTTTTGTGTGGGAAAGTTAAATATCCTGCTGATTTTCTTGTTCTTGGTTCTCCACAAGATAACTTTTGTCCCATTATATTTGGCAGACCCTTCTTGAATACTGTTAATACTAGGATAGACTGCAAAAAGGATGTTGTTACTATTGGTTTAGGGGATATGTTTCATGAGTTTAATTTTGCTAAATTTCGTAGACAACCCCATGATAAAGAATTACCTAGTAAAGACGAAATTATCGGTCTTGCCTCTATTGCCGTGCCTCCTAATGATCCTTTAGAACAATATTTGCTAGACCATGAAAATGATATGGTTATGAATGAAAGAAGGGAAATAGATCAAGTATTCTTTAAACAGGGACCTATTTTGAAACACAACTTGCCTGTTGAAATCCTAGGGGATCCTCCGCCACCCATGGGTGATCCCGTGTTTGAGCTTAAACCATTACCTGATACTCTTAAATATGCTTATCTTGACGAGAAAAATATATATCCTGTTATTATTAGTGCTAACCTTTCAGAACATGAAGAAAAGAAATTGTTGAAAACTCTGAAGAAGCACCGTGCTGCTATTGGATATACTCTTGATGATCTTAAGGGCATTAGTCCCACTCTATGCCAGCACAAAATAAAATTGGAGAAAGACGCTAAACCGGTTGTTGATCACCAATGACGGTTAAATCCTAAGATGAAAGAAGTGGTAAGAAAAGAAATATTAAAGCTTCTGGAGGCAGGTATAATTTATCCCGTTGATGATAGTCAGTGGGTAAGTCCTGTCCATTGTGTCCCTAAGAAGGGAGGTAATACTGTTGTTCCTAATGATAAAGATGAATTGATCCCACAAAGAATTGTTACAGGTTATAGAATGGTAATTGATTTTCGCAAACTAAATAAAGCTAATAAAAAGGATCATTGCCCCTTACCTTTATTGATCAAATGCTAGAAAGACTATCCAAACATACACATTTTTGCTTTCTAGATGGTTATTCTGGTTTCTCTCAAATAGCTGTGTCAAAAGAGGATCAAGAAAAGACCACTTTTACTTGCCCTTTCGGTACCTTTGCTTATAGATGTATGCCTTTTGGTTTATGCAATGCACCTGCTACCTTTCAAAGATGTATGACTGCTATATTCTCTGACTTTTGTGAAAAGATTGTTGAGGTTTTCATGGATGATTTCTCCGTTTACGGAACTTCTTTTGATGATTTCTTAAGCAACCTTGATCGAGTTTTGCAGAGATGTGAAGAAACTAATCTTGTCTTGAATTGGGAAAAGTGCCACTTTATGGTTAATGAAGGTATTGTATTGGGGCATAAAATTTTTGAAAGAGGTATTGAAGTTGATAAAGCTAAAGTTGATGCTATTGAAAAGATGTCGTGTCCTAGGGACATTAAAGGTATAAGAAGTTTCCTTGGTCATGCCGGTTTTTATAGGAGGTTTATTAAGGACTTCTCTAAAATTTCTAGGCCTCTGACTAATCTCTTACAAAAAAATGTTCCTTTTGTCTTTGATGATGATTGTGTAGAAGCATTTGAAATACTTAAGAAAGCTTTGATTTCTGCACCTATTGTTCAGCCACCTGATTGGAATTTACCCTTTGAAATTATGTGTGATGCTAGTGATTATGCCGTAGGTGCTGTTCTAGGACAAAGAGTTGATAAGAAATTAAATGTTATCCAATATGCTAGTAAAACTCTAGACAGTGCTCAAAGAAATTATGCTACTACTGAAAAAGAATTTTTAGCGGTTGTATTTGCTTGTGATAAGTTCAGATCTTATATTGTTGATTCTAAAGTAATTGTTCACACTTATCATGCTGCTATTAAATATCTTATGGAAAAGAAAGATTCTAAACCTAGACTTATTATGGGTTCTCCTACTACAAGAATTTGATTTGCATATTATTGATAGAAAGGGAGCTGAGAACCCCATTGTAGACAACTTGTCTAGGTTAGATCAAGACGCTTGATAAGTTTTTTCAATGAGTACATACCTTGACAAGATTTTGAAGTAGTTCAAAATGGAACAGTCAAAGTAGGAGTTCTTACCTGTGTTACAAGGTGTGAAATTGAGTAAGACTCAAAGCCCGACCACGGCAGAAGATAGAAAGAGAATGAAAGTCATTCCCTATGCCTCAGCCATAGGTTCTATAAAGTATGCCATGCTGTGTACCAGATCTCTTGTATACCCTACACTGAGTTTGGCAAGAGAGTACAATAGTGATCTAGGAGTAGATCACTGAACAGCAGTCGAAATTATCCTTAGTGGAATAAGGATATGTTTCTCGATTATGGATGTGACAAAAGGTTCATCGTAAAGGGTTTCGTCGATGCAAGTTTTGACACTGATCCAGATGACTCTAAGTCTCAATTTGGATGCATATTGAAAGTGGGAGCAATAAGCTAAAGTAGCTCCGTGCAGAGCATTGTAGACATAGAAATTTGCAAAATACATATGGATCTGAATTTGGCAGACCCGTTGACTAAACTTTTCTCACAAGCAAACATGATCACACCTTAGTACTCTTTGGGTGTTAATCACATGGCGATGTGAACTAGATTATTGACTCTAGTAAACCCGTTGAGTGTTGGCCACATCGCAATGTGAACTATGGATATTAATCACATGGTGATATGAACTATTGTTGTTAAATTACATGGCGATCAGAACTAGATTATTGACTCTACTGCAAGTGGGAGACTGAAGGAAATATGCCCTAGAGGCAATAATAAAGTTGTTATTTATATTTCCTCATATCATGATAAACTTTTATTATTCATGCTAGAGTTGTATTAACCGGAAACATAATACATGTGTCAATACATAGACAAACAGAGTGTCACTAGTATGCCTCTACTTGACTAGCTCGTTGATCAAAGATGGTTAAGTTTCCTAACCATAGACATGAGTTGTCATTTGATAAACAGGATCACATCATTAGGAGAATTATGTGATTGACTTGACCCATTCTGTTACCTTAGCACTTGATCGTTTTAGTTTACTGCTATTGCTTTCTTCATAACTTATACATGTTCCTATGACTATGAGATTATGCAACTCCCGATTACCGGAGGAACACTTTGTGTGCTATCAAACGTCACAACGTAATTGGGTGATTATAAAGGTGCTCTACAGGTGTCTCCGATGGTACTTGTTGAGTTGGCATAGATCGAGATTAGAATTTGTCACTCCGATTGTCGGAGAGGTATCTCTGGGCCCTCTCGGTAATGCACATCACTATAAGCCTTGCAAGCAATGCAACTAATGAGTTAGTTGCGGGATGATGCATTACAGAACGAGTAAAGAGACTTGCCGGTAACGAGATTGAGCTAGGTATTGAGATACCGATGATCACATCTCGGGCAAGTAACATACCGATGACAAAGGGAACAACGTATGTTGTTATGCGGTTTGACCGATAAAGATCTTCGTAGAATATGTAGGAACCACTATGAGCATGTAGCGACCCGACCCAAATGGATCAAGTCTCTGTGCTTAAGTGTCATCTCTGGATCGGTATGCTGACACACACAGTACTCGAGGATCATTGAACAGCGGTCGAAATTATCCTTAGTGGAATAAGGATATGTTTCTCGATTATGGAGATGACAAAAGGTTTATCGTAAAGGATTACGTCGATGCAAGTTTTGACACTGATCCAGATGACTCTAAGTCTCAATCAGGTTACATATTGAAAGTGGGAGCAGTAAGCTAAATTAGCTCCGTGCAGAGCATTGTAGACATAGAAATTTGCGAAATACATACGGATCTGAGGAAGACCTGTTGACTAAACTTTTCTCACAAGCAAACATGGTCACACCTTAGTACTCTTTGGGTGTTAATCACATGCCGATGTGAACTAGATTACTGACTCTAGTAAACCCGTTGAGTGTTGGCCACATCGCGATGTGAACTATGGATATTAATCACATGGTGATATGAACTACTGGTGTTAAATCACATGGCGATGTGAACTAGATTATTGACTCTAGTGCAAGTGGGAGACTGAAGGAAATATCCCTAGAGGCAATAATAAAGTTGTTATTTATATTTCCTTATATCATGATAAATGTTTATTATTCATGCTAGAATTGTATTAACCGGAAACATAATACATGTGTGAATACATAGACAAACAGAGTGTCACTAGTATGGCTCTACTTGACTAGCTCGTTGATCAAAGATGGTTAAGTTTCCTAACCATCGACATGAGTTGTCATTTGATAAACAGGATCACATCATTAGGAGAATGATGTGATTGACTTGACCCATTCCGTTAGCTTAGCACTTGATTGTTTTAGTTTACTGCTATTGCTTTCTTCATAATTTATACATGTTCCTACGAATATGAGATTATGCAACTCCCGATTACCGGAGGAACACTTTGTGTGCTACCAAACGTCACAACGTAACTCGATGATTATAAAGGTGCTCTACAGGTGTCTCCGATGGTACTTGTTGAGTTGGCCTAGATCGAGATTAGGATTTGTCACTCCGATTGTCGGAGAGGTATCTCTGGGCCCTCTCGGTAATGCACATCACTATAAGCCTTGCAAGCAATGCAACTAATGAGTTAGTTGCGGGATGATGCATTATAGAATGAGTAAAGAGACTTGCCGGTAACGAGATTGAGCTAGGTATTGAGATACCGATGATCGTATCTCGGGCAAGTAACATACCGATGACAAAGGGAACAACGTATGTTGTTATGCGGTTTGACCGATAAAGATCTTTGTAGAATATGTAGGAACCAATATGAGCATCTAGGTTCCGCTATTGGTTATTGACCAGAGACATGTCTCGGTCATGTCTACATAGTTCTCGAACCCGTAGGGTCCGCACGCTTAAAGTTCTGTGATGATCGGTATTATGAGTTTATGTGTTTTGATGTACTAAAGGTAGTTCGGAGTCCCGGATATGATCACGGACATGACGAGGAGTCTCGAAATGGTCGAGACATAAAGATTGATATATTGGACGGCTATATTCGGACATTGGAAGTGTTCCGGGTGGTTTCGGAGAAAACCGGAGTGCCGGAGGGGTTACCGGAACCCCCCGGGGAAGTATTGGGCCTTAGTGGGCCTGAGGGGAGAGAGAGGGCAGCAGCCCAAGAGGTGGCGCGCCCCCTCCCATGAGGAGTCTGAATTGGACTAGGGGAAGGGGGTGCGGCCCCACTTTCCCTCTCCCTCTCCCTCTCTTTCCTCCCCCCTTCCCTCTTCCTAGTTGGACTAGGAAAGGGGAGTCCTACTCCCACTAGGAGGAGGACTCCGCCCCTCCTTGGCGCGCCCCAAGGGCCGGCCGGCCTCCCCCTTGCTTCTTTATATACGGGGCGGGGGGCACCCTAGAAGACACAAGTTGATCATTGATCTCCCTTAGCCGTGTGCGGTGCCCCCCTCCACCATAATCCACCTCGGTCATATCGTAGCGGTGCTTAGGCGAAGCCCTGCGTCGGTAACTTCATCAACACTGTCACCACGCCGTCGTGCTGATGAAGCTCTTCCCCGAAGCTCTACTGGATCGTGAGTTCGTGGGACGGCACCGAGCTGAACATGTGCTGAACGCGGAGGTGCCGTACGTTCCGTACTGAGGATCGGTCGATCGTGAAGACATACGACTACATCAACCGCGTTGTCATAACGCTTCTGCTTTCGGTCTACGAGGGTACGTAGACAACACTCTCCCCTCTCATTGTTATGCATCACCATGATCTTGCGTGTGCGTAGGAAAATTTTGAAATTGCTACGTTCCCCAACAATGGCATCAGAGCTGGGTTTATGCGTAGATGTTATATGCACGAGTAGAACACAAGTGAGTTGTGGGCGATACAAGTCATACTGCTTACCAGCATGTCATACTTTGGTTCGGCGGTATTTTTGGATGAAGCGGCCGGGACCAACATTACGCGTACGCTTACCGAGACTGGTTCAACCGACGTGCTTCGCACATAGGTGGCTGGCGGGTGTCAGTTTCTCCAACTTTAGTTGAACCGAGTCTGACTACGCCCGGTCCTTGTTGAAGGTTAAAACAGCACTAACTTGACGAAATATCGTTGTGGTTTTGATGCGTAGGTAAGAGCAGTTCTTGCTCAGCCCATAGCAGCCACGTAAAACTTGCAACAACAAAGTAGAGGACGTCTAACTTGGGCATGTTGTGATGTGATATGGTCAAGGCATGATGCTATATTTTTATTGTATGAGATGATCATTTTTTTTGTAACGGAGTTATCGGCAACTGGCAGGAGCCATATGGTTGTCGCTTTATTATATGCACTGCAATCGCCCTGTAATTGCTTTACTTTATCACTAAGCTGTAGCGATAGTCGTAGAAGCAATAGTTGGCGAGACGACAACGATGCTACGATGGAGATCAAGGTGTCGCGCCGGTGATGATGGTGATCATGACGGTGCTTTGGAGATGGAGATCAAAGGCACAAGATGATGATGGCCATATCATATCACTTATATTGATTGCATGTGATGTTTATCTTTTATGCATCTTATTCTGCTTTGATTGGCATTATAAGATGATCCCTCACTAAATTTCAAGGTACAAGTGTTCTCCCTGAGTATGCACCGTTGCCAAAGTTAGTCGTGCCGAGACACCACGTGATGATCGGGTGTGATAAGCTCTACATTCATATACAATGGGTGCAAGCCAGTTTTGCACTAACATAAATACTCGGGTTAAACTTGACGAGCCTAACATATGCAGATATGGCCTCGGAACACTGAGACCGAAAGGTCGAGCGTGAAGCATATAGTAGATATGATCAACATAGTGATGTTCACCATTTAAAACTACTCCATCTCACGTGATGATTGATGACCCACAAGTATAGGGGATCTATCGTAGTCCCTTCGATAAGTAAGAGTTTCGAACCCGACGAGGAGCAGAAGGAAATGATAAGCGGTTTTCAGCAAATTCTCTGCAAGCACTGAAATAATAGGTAACAGATAGTTTTGTGATAAGATAATTTGTAACGAGCAACAAGTAACAAAAGTAAATAAAGTGCAGCAAGATGGCCCAATCCTTTTTGTAGCAAAGGACAAGCCTAGAAACTCTTATATAGAGAAAAGCGCTCCCGAGGACACATGGGAATTATCGTCAAGCAAGTTTTCATCACGTTCATATGATTCGCGTTCGGTACTTTGATAATTTTATATGTGGGTGGACCGGTGCTTGGGTGCTCTTCTTACTTGAACAAGCATCCCACTTATGATTAACCCCTATTGCAAGCATCCGCAACTACAAAAGAAGTATTAAGGTAAACCTAACCATAGCATGAAACAAGTGATCCAAATCAGCCCCTTACGAAGCAACGCATAAACTAGGGTTTAAGCTTCTGTCACTCTAGCAACCCATCATCCACTTATTACTTCCCAATGCCTTCCTCTAGGCCCAAATAATGGTGAAGTGTCATGTAGTCGACGTTCACTTAACACCATAAGAGGACAGACAACATACATCTCATCAAAATATCGAACGAATACCAAATTCACATGACTACTAATAGCAAGACTTCTCCCATGTCCTCAAGAACAAACGTAACTACTCACAAAGCATATTCATGTTCATAATCAGAGGAGTATTAATATGCATAAAGGATCTGAACATATGATCTTCCACCAAATAAACCAACTAGCATCAACTACAAGGAGTAATCAACACTACTAGCAACCTACAGGTACCAATCCCAGACTTAGAGACAAGAATTGGATACAAGAGATGAACTAGGGTTTGAGAGGAGATGGTGCTGGTAAAGATGTTGATGGAGATTGGCCCCCTCCCGATGAGAGGAGCGTTGGTGATGACGATGGCAATGATTTCCCCCTCCCAGAGGGAAGTGTCCCCGGCAGAACAGCTCTGCTGGAGCCTTAGATTGGTTCTGCCAAGGTTCCGCCTCGTGGCGGCGGAGTCTCGTCCCGAAAGCTTGCTTATGATTTTTCTTCCGACGAAAGACTACATATAGCAGAAGATGGGCACCGGAGGGCCAACAGGGGGCCCACGAGGTAGTGGGGCGCGCCCCCCACCCTCGTGGCCAGGGTGTGGGCCCCCTCTGGTATTTCTTCCGCTCGGTATTTTTTATTATTTCCAAAAATAACTTTCGTGGAGTTTCAGGACTTTTGGAGTTGTGCAGAATAGGTCTCTAATATTTGCTCCTTTTCCAGCCCAGGATTCCAGCTGCCGGCATTCTCCCTCCTTATGTAAACCTTGTAAAATAAGAGAGAATAGGCATAAGTATTGTGACATAATGTGTAATAACAGCCCATATTGCAATAAATATCGATATAAAAGCATCATACAAAATGGACGTATCAACTCCCCCAAGCTTAGACCTCGCTTGTCCTCAAGCGGAAGCCTATAACGATAAATATGTCCACATGTTTAGAGGCAGAGGTGTCGATAAAATAAAATACGGACATGAGGGCATCATGATTATTCTCATAACAGCAACATATTTGAATATTGTCATATGATTTCTTATGCTCAAGTAATAATCTATTCACAACGTTATATATGAATCAGAAACATCATTGAGAACCAAAAAACTATAATCTCAGTCATTGAGGCAATTGCAATTTATCATAACATCAGAAAGAGTCAATATCAAAGCTTTTCAGCAAGTCCACATACTCAACTATCATTTAATCTTTCACAATTGCTAACACTCATGCAATACTTGTGGTTACGGAGTTTTAACCGGACACAGAGAAAGATAGGGGCTTATAGTTTTGCCTCCCAACCTTATACCTCAAGGGTAATGTCAACAATGATAGCTCATGCTAACCTACATCCAATTAGATATGTATATATCAGGATCTTTCCAACATCATGTGCTTGCCAAAGGATAAAATGTAAAAAGGAAAGGTGAAGATCACCATGAATCTTGCATAAGGTAGAAGATAATAATAAAAGATAGGCCCTTCGCAGAGGGAAGCAGAGGTTGCCATGCGCTTTCAGGGTTGGATGCACAAAATCTTAATGCGAAAGAACATCACTTTATATTGCCACTTGTGATATAGACCTTTATTATGCAGTCCGTCGCTTTTATTTCTTCCACATCACAAGATCGTATAAAGCTTATTTCCTCCACACCAATAAATCATACATATTTAGAGAGCAATTTTTATTGCTTGCACCGATGACAACTTACTTGAAGGATCTTACTCAATCCATAGGTAGATATGGTGGACTCTCATGGCAAAACTGGTTTAAGATTATTGGGAAGCACAAGTAGTATCTCTACTTGGAGCAAAGCATTTGGCTAGCATGAGGGGGAAAGGCAAGCTCAACATGTTGGATGATCCATGACAATATACTTTATCTCAGATATAAGAAAACATAACCCATCACGTTGTCTTCCTTGTCCAACATCAACTCTTTAGCATGTCATATTTTAATGAGTGCTCCCAATCATAAAAGATGTCCAAAATAGTATATTTATATGTGAAACCTCTCTTTCTTTATTACTTCCTATTAATTGCAACGATGACCAAAGCTATGTCTGTCAACTCTCAACAACTTTTAATCATCATACTCTTTCTATGTGAAGTCATTACTCTCAATAAGATCAATATGATCTCTTTGTTTCTTTTTATTCTTTTTCTTTTCTTTTATTCCCTCAAGATCATGGCAAAATAATCAAGCCCTTGACTCAACACTAATCTTTATTATATAGCTCACGGACTCGATTACAAAGAGGGATCATAAAGCAAAACTCAAAACTAGATCATACCAAAACTTTATTCTACTAGATCAAAATAATACTAAAAAGGATCGAACTAAGAAAAACGGTAAAGATAGGAGTGTGATGGTGATACGATACCGGGGCACCTCCCCCAAGCTTGGCAGTTGCCAAGGGGAGTGCCCATACCCGTGTGATTATGTCTCCTTTGCTGGTGAAGGAGATGATGGTTTAGTTGATGGCGTAGGCTTCTTCCTTAATTTGTGCTTGAGGACAGAATTTTGATCCCTCAGGTCATCAATCTCCTGCTCTAGGCTTAATATCTTTATGCATAGTTCCTGCTTGTTTTCCTTCAAGAGGCGAAAAGGGATAAACTCGATCTTAAGTTTCTTTGCTCTATCATGGAGGCTTGACTTTTTGAACTCCACATGCATGTCCCCAGGTCGAGGTAACGGGACTTCATCTTCATCTGAGCTCGTCTCCTCCTTTCTCTTGGGTTCATAGTCCTCTTCTTCTTCCGTAGTCCAACCACAATGCTCCACATCCCCATAGACCTTAGGGTCTGCAAGGTAATCAACCACATAGCTTTCTCCTTCCGAATCCTGGGACGACATGTTGCTCTAATCTGCAGCAGGACAGCTTGAAACGAAAACAGAGGATATTTGCGTGATACAGGAGTCAAAACCTTCGGGAGATTATATAATGAAATTTTACCGACCAAAATATGTAACGTGCAAGAAAACGGAGTCCGGAGAGCACACGAGGTGCCCACGAGGCAGGGGGCGCGCCTAGAGGGGTAGGGTGTGCCCTCCACCCTCGTGGAGGCCTCGTGTCCTTCCCGGACTGCTTCTTATTTTTCTAAATATTCCAAAACGGAGAAAAATTGTCATTAGAATTGTTTTGGAGTCGGTTTACTTACCATACCACATACCTATTCCTTTTCGGAGTCTGAAACGTTCCGGAAAGTGTCCCTTATGTATTCCTCTGGGGTTACGGTTTCAATAGCATTGGTTTCAACATTTATAGGATTACCTGAGATATAATGTTTGATTCTTTGACCGTTCACCACCTTCGGATTTGTGCCTTCGAAGTTGTTGATTTTTATGGCACCGGAACGATAGACCTCCTCGATAACGTAAGGACCTTCCCATTTAGAGAGAAGTTTTCCTGCAAAAAATCTTAAACGAGAGTTGTATAGCAATACATAATCACCTACATTAAACTCACTCTTTTGTATCCTTTTGTCATGCCATCTTTTAACTTTTTCTTTAAACAACTTGGCATTTTCATAGGCTTGGGTTCTCCATTCATCAAGTGAGCTAATGTCAAATAACCTCTTCTCACTGGCAAGTTTGAAATCATAGTTGAGCTCTTTAATGGCCCAATATGCCTTATGTTCTAGTTCGAGAGGTAAGTGACATGCTTTTCCATAAACCATTTTATACGGAGACATACCCATAGGATTTTTATATGCAGTTCTATAGGCCCATAATGCATCATCAAGTTTCTTGGACCAATTCTTTCTAGATGTATTAACAGTCTTTTGCAAAATTAATTTGAGTTCTCTATTACTCAATTCTACTTGACCACTAGACTGTGCGTGATAAGGGGATGCAATTCTATGATTAACATCACACTTAGCAAGCATTTTACGGAAAGCACCATGAATAAAATGTGAACCACCATCAGTCATTAAATATCTAGGGACTCCAAACCTCAGAAAAATAACTTCTTTAAGCATCTTAATAGAGGTGTTATGATCAGCACTACTAGTTGGAATAGCTTCTACCCACTTAGTAACGTAATCAACAGCAACTAAAATATGTGTATACCCGTTAGAGGCAGGAAAAGGTCCCATATAATAAAAGCCCCAAACATCAAATGGTTCAATAACAAGTGAGTAATTCATAGGCATTTCTTGACGTCTACTAATATTACCAATTCTTTGACATTCATCACAAGATAGGACAAACTTACGGGCATCCTTGAAGAGAGTGGGCCAATAAAAACCGGATTGCAATACCTTATGTGCAGTTCTATCTCCAGCGTGGTGTCCTCCATAAGCCTCGGAGTGACACTTGCGTAGGATCTGTTCCTGTTTATGCTCAGGTACACAACGTCTAATAACACCATCCACTCCTTTATAAAGATGTGCGTCATCCCAAAAGTAATGTCTCAAATCATAGAAAAACTTTTTCTTTTGCTGGTATGTGAAACTAGGTGGTATAAATTTACCAACAATGTAATTAGCATAATCAGCATACCATGGAGCAGTACGAGAAGCATTTATGACATTTAATTGTTCATCGGGAAAGCTATCATCAATAGGTAGTGGGTCATCAAGCACATTCTCTAACCTAGACAAGTTGTCTGCAACGGGGTTCTCAGCTCCCTTTCTATCAATAATATGCACATCAAATTCTTGTAGCAAGAGAACCCATCTAATAAGTCTAGGTTTAGCATCTTTCTTTTCCATAAGGTATTTAATAGCAGCATGATCCGTGTGAATAGTTACTTTAGAATCAACAATATAAGGTTTAAACTTATCACAGGCAAATACAACTTCTAAGAATTCTTTTTCAGTAGTAGCATAGTTTCTCTGAGCATTGTCTAGAGTTTTACTAGCATATTGAATAATATTTAATTTCTTATCAACTCTTTGCCCTAGAATAGCACCTACAGCATCATCACTAGCATCACACATGATTTCAAAGGGTAAATTCCAGTCAGGTGGCTGAATAATAGGTGCAGAAATCAATGCTTTCTTAAGTATTTCAAATGCTTCTACACAATCGTCATCAAAGACAAATGGTGTATCTTTTTGTAATAAATTAGTCAGAGGCCGAGAGATTTTTGAGAAGTCCTTAATGAACCTCCTATAAAATCCAGCGTGACCAAGGAAACTTCTTATACCTTTGATGTCCTTGGGACATGGCATCTTTTAAATAGCATCAACCTTGGCTTTATCAACTTCAATACCTCTTTCAGAAACTTTATGCCCCATGACAATACTTTCATTAACCAGAAAGTGGCACTTCTCCCAATTCAAGACAATGTTAGTTTCTTCGCATCTCTGCAAAACTCGATCAAGGTTGCTCAAGCAATCATCAAAAGAGGATCCATAAACGGAGAAATCATCCATGAAAACCTCACATATCTTTTCACAAAAGTCAGAGAATATAGCCATCATGCATCTTTGGAAGGTAGCAGGTGCATTACATAAACCAAAAGGCATACGTCTATAAGCAAAAGTACCGAAAGGGCAAGTAAAAGTGGTCTTTGATTGATCATCGGCTGACACATGTATTTGAGAGAAACCAGAATAACCATCTAGAAAGCAAAAATGTGTATGTTTGGATAATCTTTCTAGCATTTGATCAATAAAAGGTAAGGGGTAATGATACTTTTTAGTAGCTTTATTTAATTTGCGGAAATCAATTACCATCCTATAACCTATAATAATTCTTTGCAGAATCAATTCATCTTTATCATTAGGAACGACAGTAATACCTCCCTTCTTAGGGACACAATGAACATGACTTACCCACTGACTATCAGCAACGGGATAAATAATACCTGCCTCAAGAAGCTTTAGTATTTCCTTTCTTAACACTTCTTTCATCTTAGGATTCAGCCGTCGTTGGTGATCACGAACTGGTTTGGCATCTTTCTCCAAATTTATTTTATGTTGACATAGAGTGGGACTAATGCCCTTAAGATCATCAAGACTATATCCAATAGCAGCGCGGTGCTTCTTCAGAGTTTTCAATAATCTCTCTTCCTCATGCTCTGAAAGGTTAGCACTAATAATAACAGGATATATCTTCTTTTCATCAAGATAAGCATATTTAAGTGTATCAGGCAATGGATTAAGCTCCAATACGGGATCACCCTTGGGTGGAGGAGGATCCCCTAGGATTTCAACAGGCAAATTGTGTTTCAAGATGGGTACCTGTTTAAAGAATACTTCATCTATTTCCCTTCTTTCATTCATAAACATGTCATTTTCATGGTCTAGCAAGTATTGTTCTAAAGGATCACTAGGAGGTATGGCAATAGAAGCAAGACCAATAATTTCATCTTTACTAGGCAATTCCTCTTCACGGTGTTGTCTACGAAATTTAGAGAAATTAAACTCATGAGACATATCACCCAAACCAATAGTAACAACATCCTTTTCGCAGTCTATCTTAGCATTAACTGTGTTCAAGAAGGGTCTACCAAAAATAATGGGACAAAAGCTATCTTGTGGGGAACCAAGAACAAGAAAATCAGTAGGATATTTAGTTTTCCCACACAAGACTTCAACATCTCTAACAATTTCAATGGGTGATATGGTATCTCTATTGGCAAGCTTGATGGTAACATCAATATCTTCTATCTCAGCAGGTGCAATATCATGCATAATTTCTTTGTATAAGTCATGAGGTATAGCACTATCACTGGCACCCATATCACATAAGCCATGATAACAATGATCTCCTATTTTAACAGAAATAACAGGCATGCCTACCATAGGTCTATGTTTATCTTTAGCACAGGGTTTAGCAATTCTAGCAGTTTCATCACAGAAATAAATAACATGCCCATCAATATTATCAGCCAAGAGATCCTTAACGATGGCAATATTAGGTTCAACTTTAACTTGCTCAGGAGGTGTATATGTTCTAATATTGCTTTTACGAACCACAGTTGAAGCTTTAGCATGATCTTTTATCCTAACAGGAAAAGGTGGTTTCTCAACATAAGCAGTAGGAACAATAGGATCATTATAAGTGATAGTCTTTTCTTCAACTTTAATAGGTGCAGCTACTTTTACTTCTATGGGACGATGATATTTAAACCACTTCTCCTTAGGGAGATCAACATGAGTAGCAAAAGATTCACAGAAAGAAGCTACTATCTCAGAGTCAAGTCCATATTTAGTGCTAAATTTACGGAAAACATCGGTATCCATAAAAGATTTAACACAATCAAACTTAGGTGTCATACCTGACTCCTTACCTTCATCGAGATCCCAATCTTCAGAGTTGTGTTTAATTCTTTCCAAGAAATCCCATTTGAATTACATAGTCTTCATCATAAAAGAGCCAGCACAAGAAGTATCGAGCATGGTGCGATTGTTATCAGAAAGCCGAGCATAAATTTTTTGAATAATTATCTCTCTTGGGAGCTCATGATTGGGGCATGAATATAACATTGATTTAAGCCTCCCCCAAGCTTGAGCGATGCTTTCTCCTTCGCGAGGCCAAAAATTATATATATAATTGTGATCACGATGAACAAGATGCATAGGATAAAACTTCTTATGAAATTCCAATTTCAACCGTTTGTAGTTCCATGATCCCATATCATCACATAGCCTATACCATGTCAATGCATCTCCCTTCAAAGATAAAGGGAAGACCTTCTTCTTAATAACATCATCGGGCACACTTGCAAGCTTAAATAATCCACAAACTTCATCCACATATATTAGGTGCTCATTAGGATGCATTGTTCCGTCTCCTGCAAAAGGATTAGCTAGCAGTTTTTCTATCATACCCGAAGGAATCTCAAAGTAGACATTTTCATTTTAAGTAGGTTCAGTAGGTTGAGGAGCAACTCTGTGCTCTACTGGTCGGGGTGAAGATACCCCGAACAAGCCCCTCAGAGGATTACTTTCCATAGTAACAAGTGACAGTAAATTTCAACACACTATATAATTTTTCCTTACCAAATTCCACCTACCGAAGGCGCTTCACTCCGCGGCAATGGCGCTAGAAAAGAGTCTTGATGACCCAAAAGTATAGGGGATCTATCATAGTCCTTTCGATAAGTAAGAGTGTCGAACCCAACGAGGAGCAGAAGGAAATGATAAGCGGTTTTCAGCAAGGTATTCTCTGCAAGCACTGAAATAATAGGTAACAGATAGTTTTGTGATAAGATAATTTGTAACGAGCAACAAGTAACAAAAGTAAATAAAGTGCAGCAAGATGGCCCAATCCTTTTTGTAGAAAAGGACAACCCTATACAAACTCTTATATATAGAAAAGCGCTCCCGAGGACACATGGGAATTATCGTCAAGCTAGTTTTCATCACGTTCATATGATTCGTGTTCGGTACTTTCATAATTTGATATGTGGGTGGGCCGGTGCTTGGGTGTTGTTCTTACTTGAACAAGCATCCCACTTATGATTAACCCCTATTGCAAGCATCCGCAACTACAAAAGAAGTATTAAGGTAAACCTAACCATAGCATGAAACAAGTGGATCCAAATCAGCCCCTTACGAAGCAACGCATAAACTAGGGTTTAAGCTTCTGTCACTCTAGCAACCCATCATCTACTTATTACTTCCCAATGCCTTCCTCTAGGACCAAATAATGGTGAAGTGTCATGTAGTCGACGTTCACATAACACCACTAGAGGAGAGACAACATACATCTCATCAAAATATCGAACGAATACCAAATTCACATGACTACTAATAGCAAGACTTCTCCCATGTCCTCAGGAACAAACGTAACTACTCACAAAGCATATTCATGTTCATAATTAGAGGAGTATTAATATGCATAAAGGATCTGAACATATGATCTTCCACCAAATAAACCAACTAACATCAACTACAAGGAGTAATCAACACTACTAGCAACCTACAGGTACCAATCCCAGACTTAGAGACAAGAATTGGATACAAGAGATGAACTAGGGTTTGAGAGGAGAGGGTGCTGGTGAAGATGTTGATGGAGATTAGCCACCTCCCGATGAGAGGAGCGTTGGTGATGACGATGGCGATGATTTCCCCCTCCCGGAGGGAAGTGTCCCCGGCAGAACAGCTCTGTCGGAGCCCTAGATTGGTTCCGCCAAGGTTCCGCCTCGTGGCGGCGGAGTCTCGTCCCGAAAGGTTGCTTATGATTTTTCTTCCGACGAAAGACATCATATAGCAGAAGATGGGCACCGGAGGGCCAACAGGGGGCCCACGAGGCAGGAGGCGCGCCCAGGGGGTAGGGGCGCCCCCCACCCTCGTGGCCAGGGTGTGGGCCCCCTCTGGTATTTCTTCTGCTCAGTATTTTTTATTATTTCCAAAAATAACTTTCGTGGAGTTTCAGGACTTTTGGAGTTGTGCAGAATAGGTCTCTAATATTTGCTCCTTTTCCAGCCCAGGATTCCAGCTGCCAGCATTCTCCCTCCTTATGTAAACCTTGTAAAATAAGAGAGAATAGGCATAAGTATTGTGACATAATGTGTAATAACAGCCCATATTGCAATAAATATCGATATAAAAGCATGATGCAAAATGGACGTATCAATGATCAGACATGGTTTAGTTGATATGGATCACGTGATCACTTAGATGATTAGAGGGATGTCTATCTAAGTGGGAGTTCTTAAGTAATTTGATTAATTGAACTTTAATTTATCATGAACTTAGTCCTGGTAGTATTAGCATATCTATGTTGTAGATCAATAGCTCGCGTTTAGCTCCCCTGTTTTATTTTTTATATGTTCCTAGAGAAAACTAAGTTGAAAGATGTTAGTAGCAATGATGCGGATTGGATCCGTGATCTGAGGATTATCCTCATTGCTGCACAGAAGAATTATGTCCTTGATGCACCGCTAGGTGACAGACCGATTGCAGGAGCAAATGCAGATGTTATGAACGTTTGGCAAGCTCAATATGATGACTACTTGATAGTTTAGTGCACCATGCTTTACGGCTTAGAATTGGGGCTTCAAAGACATTTTTGAAATGCCATGGGGCATATGAGATGTTCCAAGAGTTGAAATTAGTATTTCAGAGTCATGCCCATGTCGAAAGGTATGAGACCTTTGACAAGTACTTTGCCTACAAGATGGAGGAGAATAGCTCAGCTAGTGAGCATGTGCTCAGAATGTCTGAGTACTACAATCACTTGATTCAACTGGGAGTTAATCTTCCGGATGATAGTGTCATTGACAGAATTCTTCAATCACTTCCACCATGCTACAAGAGCTTCGTGATGAACTATAACATGCAAGGGATGGATAAGACAATTCCCGAGCTCTTCGCAATGCTAAAGGCTGCAGAGGTAGAATTCAAGAAGGAACATCAAGTGTTGATGGTCAACAAGACCACCAGTTTCAAGAAAAAGGGTAAAGGGAAGAAGAAGGGAAACTTCAAGAAGAACAGCAAACAAGTTGCTGCTCAGGAGAAGAAACCCAAGCCTGGACCTAAGCCTGAGACTGAGTGCTTCTACTGCAAACAGACTAGTCACTGGAAGCGGAACTGCCCCAAGTATTTGGCGGATAAGAAGGATGGCAAGGTGAACAAAGGTATATGTGATATACATGTTATTGATGTGTACCTTACTAAAGCTCGCAGTAGCACCTGGGTATTTGATACTGGTACTGTTGCTAATATTTGAAACTCGAAACAAGGACTACGGATTGAGCGAAGATTGGCTAAGGACAAGGTGACGATGCACGTGGGAAATGGTTCCAAAGTCGATGTGATCGCTGTCGGCACGCTACCTCTACATCTACCTTTGGGATTAATTTTAGACCTGAATAATTGTTATTTGGTGCCAGCGTTAAGCATGAACATTATATCTAGATCTTGTTTGATGCGAGACGGTTATTCATTTAAATCTGAGAATAATGGTTGTTCTATTTATATGAGTAATATCTTTTATGGTCATGCACCCTTAAAGAGTGGTTTATTTGTGTTGAATCTCGATAGTAGTAATACACATATTCATAATGTTGAAGCCAAAAGATGCAGAGTTGATAATGATAGTGCAACTTATTTGTGGCACTGCCATTTGGGTCATATTGGTGTAAAGCGCATGAAGAAACTCCATACTGATGGACTTCTGGAATCACTTGATTATGAATCACTTGGTACTTGCGAACCATGCCTCATGGGCAAGATGACTAAAACGCCGTTCTCCGGAACAATGGAGCGAGCAACAGATTTGTTGGAAATCATACATACTGATGTATGTGGTCCAATGAATATTGAGGCTCGCGGCGGGTATCGTTATTTTCTCACCTTCACAGATGATTTGAGCAGATATGGGTATATCTACTTAATGGAGCATAAGTCTGAAACATTTGAAAAGTTAAAAGAATTTCAGAGTGAAGTGGAAAATCATCGTAACAAGAAAATAAAGTTTCTACGATCTGATCGTGGAGGAGAATATTTGAGTTACGAGTTTGGTATTCATTTGAAACAATACGGAATAGTTTCGCAACTCACACCACCTGGAACACCATAGTGTAATGGTGTGTCCAAACATCATAACCGTACTCTATTAGATATGGTGCAATCTATGATGTCTCTTACCGATTTACCACTATCATTTTGGGGTTATGCATTAGAGACAGTCGCATTCACGTTAAATAGGGCACCATCTAAATCCGTTGAGACGACACCATATGAACTGTGGTTTGGCAAGAAACCAAAGTTGTCGTTTCTTAAAGTTTGGGTTGCGATGCTTATGTGAAAAAGTTTCATCCTGATAAGCTCAAACCCAAATCGGAGAAATGTGTCTTCATAGGATACCCAAAGGAGACAGTTGGGTACACCTTCTATCACAGATCCAAAGGCAAGACATTCATTGCTAAGAGTGGATCCTTTCTAGAGAAGGAGTTTCTCTCGAAAGAAGTGAGTGGGAGGAAAGTAGAACTTGATGAGGTAACTGTACCTGCTCCCTTATTGGAGAGTAGTTCATCACGGAAATCTATTCCTGTGACTCCTACACGAATTAGTGAGGAAGCTAATGATGATCATGATGATGATGTAACTTCAGATCAAGTTACTACCGAACCTCGTAGGTCAACCAGAGTGAGATCCGCACCAGAGTGGTACGGTAATCCTGTTCTGGAGGTCATGTTACTTGACCATGACGAACCTACGAACTATGAGGAAGCGATGATGAGCCCAGATACTGTGAAATGGCTTGAGGCCATGAAATCTGAGATGGGATCCATGTATGAGAACAAATTATGGACTTTGGTTGACTTGCCCGATGATCAGCAAGCCATAGAAAATAAATGGATCTTCAAGAGGAAGACAGACGCTGATAGTAGTGTTACTATCTACGAAAGCTATACTTGTCAAAAAAGGTTTTGACAAAAGTTCAAGGTGTTGACTACGATGAGAGTTTCTCACTCGTAGCGATGCTTAAGTCTGTCCAAATCATGTTAGCAAACTGCCGCATTTTATGAAATCTGGCAAATGGATGTCAAAACTACATTCCTTAATGGATTTCTTAAAGAAGAGTTGTATATGATGCAACCAGAAGGTTTTGTCGATCCTAAAGGTGCTAACAAAATGTGCAAGCTCCAGCGATCCATCTATGGACTGGTGCAAGCATCTCGGAGTTGGAATATACGCTTTGATGAGTTGATCAAAGCATACAGTTTTATACAGACTTGCGGTGAAGCCTGTATTTACAAGAAAGTGAGTGGGAGCACTACAGCATTTCTGATAAATAGGGTTATTCTTCATGTGATCCTCCATGTTCTGAATCCATCGGTCCGTCTCCAATTGACTCATCGGTCCAGAAAATACAAGCTCATCTCCATTCATCCTCTGTTTGGTCCATGGGTTTGGGGTGAGATAATAGAGGTCGAGAGGGATGCACACAATACAAACAAATTTTTGAAAAGACAGATTTTTTTATTGTGGCTGTTGGAAAAACAACAAACAAATGACAGCTCACAAACGTCGCATCTAACGTAGGTATAACAGGGGTTTGGTCTTCTAAAGGTCAACAAATCTTCAATGTCGCCAAACTCTTCAAGTCTTGTTCATGTCTCCGATGGCTTCTTGCAATCATGCTTGTCCTTCTCAAGTTCTTTTGCCAAATCATCTCTGTTGACGCGAAGTCTCTCGTGACGTCCTTTAATATTTCTGGAGTTGCGCTCCAACTTCTGGGTTTCAACATCCTTGACATGAACCATGATCCTATTGTCCTTCAGTTCATGACGAATCTTTGATGTCTCGAGGTTTTGCTCCTCCATCATGGCTACTTTCAGCTTCTGGGTCATGAGTCCTTCACGAAATGCTTACTTGTCGAATACTGCTTCCTGAAGGTTCATCTTTAACTTCCTGATGTAATGCTCCAGATCCTGGTGATACACCAGCTATAGTTAGAACTGCATCCTTTGCTGATAGGTGCTCCAGCAGCCTTCTACCATCCAATCCTTATGACGAACTGCATGCTTAACTCCGCACGGTGACAATAGCATAAGCGGACGATAACATCATGGATAGTCGTGTTTATGCCCATGTTACTGCCATGAGCTTTCATTCCATAACTGATATCTCCTGTCTTAGGGTTTCCTTGACAAAACCTTGAGTTTCTAACTCTCCATGTTTCGGTCTTTCTCCGATACACCTTGCTCTCGAGTATTGACAGCTTCCATAGTCTGCCAAGTTCCATAAGGGTAACCTTCCTAGGTCATACACATCTGGCAATTCTTCAGAGCCTTCAAATTCTCCCAGTCTTCGGAATCTTCAACCATTGTAGTTTCCATTATCATAATGCGCGGTAAAATCCTCTTCATTCCGAATGGTCTTAGTTGTACGATATCTTGTACTTCTTGAAGTGGTCTCATCCATCGAATCTTCGAGTGGTCCAAAAGGAAAAGGGTATGGTCTCACTAAAAGGGAATATTTGAATAAGACTCAGAAAAGGAGAGAGGTAAAAGATCTTTTTGAAAAGGAAAGTTGTAGAGAAAAAAATTCCTATGGGCTTGCCAGTTTCTAGGGTCACGTCCTACAGTCAACATGTGCTCTGATACCATCTTGTAGCGACCCGACCCAAATGGATCAAGTCTCTGTGCTTAAGTGTCATCCCTGGATCGGTATGCTGACACACACAGTACTCGAGGATTTATAACAGAGGTAAATCACATGTATAAAGTAACGTAAATACTATTACCTCAATCCAAAAAGCGGAAGTAACAAGGTTGTGGATTCCCATCAACACCAACGGCAAAGTTGAGTGTAGAAATCGTAACCCTAATGAATCACTTACTCGTCGTAAGATATCCTGCAACATGAAACGTTGCAGCCCGAAAACGGGTCAGCACATGGAATCACTTACTCGTCGTAACCCTAATGAATCCAAAAAACGTTCTGGCTATCACTACATGCATATATGGCTGGTGGAAAAGCTCTATGGTTATACTGTTTTTGCGAAAAGCCAATTTTTCCCTACTTCAAAGGAATAAATTTTATTTAACTATCATGGTGGTTGTGAAACATTGAGATGGTTGACAGCATCTCAATCCCAATTAAGTGTCATCATTAACCCAACAAAATTAATTAAAAGTAACATGGTGATGAGATTCACATGATAATCCAGATACTAGATACTCAAGATGTCCATAACCGGGGACACGGCTAATCATGATTAGTTTGTACACTCTGGAGAGGTTTGTGCACTTTTCCCCACAAGACTCGATCGCCTCCGCTTGATTCTCGCACTGCATGACGTTTGAGAAACGGATGACCGAGACACAGTCTTTCAGAAGCGTTAGCACCTTACGATGGGTAGACCGGTACACCTACATCCCCTACATCTGCTAGTCTACCACTGTAAGAGTTCACACAACTTAATCAACTATGCTAGAGCCCATAATAGCTTGTGGCTGCACACGGAAGTTTCTAGCATGAATAATCTTATGATCCCTTTGAGCCTGGGTGGCGGTCCTTATACAAACAGACAACACTGGGTTCTCCAGGTGCCTCAATCCACCCAGATGTGAGTTTTAGTTGCCACCTTAAGTAAACCATTATTAACAATCTCACATCTGTCATGAATATCTCTCAAACCCAATCCACATCTACGAGCATGGCAATATAATAGCAACGTAGAAGTAACTCCCAAAGGTTTGATAATAAACAGGGCAATAGGTACTACCTCAACTACTTCCCAATACCCACAATTTAAATTTGATCCTAACCATGCAATGTTTGAGGGTTGAATCTAATGCATAAAAACTGGGAATGAAGGGATATGATCAAAGTGTGAACTTGCCTGCAATGTTGATGAAGATGATTCGCACTCAAAACTCTTGATAGATCTACTCGTCACACTCCGTCAATCTATCGTAAGCAAGCAATAGTAACCACACATAAGCAATCACTCAAAAGATCGAGAAGAACGAAGAAGATAGTTCGGAAAACATCAAAACAAGGCAAATAACTCTTGCGACATAAAACAATTTCTAACAGTACCAAAATTATGTAAATTTGGCCTTATCAGAAAGTTTAGGTCAAGAGCTTCGAATTGCAAAAAGAATCAACTCAAACGGAGTTATAAAACTCAAGTTATGATCAAAAGAAGATTCAAATTCAAATCTGTTTGAAAACAATTTTTAAATTTTCAAAAACATGTTTAAGTTGTTTTACTGGATAGAGGGGATCATAACGAAGACATGGGCGTTGGTTTCGTTGGATTTGGACAAACGAGTAAAAAGTAGTGATCGTTTGAAAATCAGGGACTAATCTGTAAATAAAATAACTACAACTAGGTCCCTGGCGTAAATAAACAGAAAACGAAAAGACTAAATAACGAACGCTCGTTTATAGGATCTAAACAGTGGACGTTCGCTGTTTAGTAAAACCTAAAAAAAAGATCTAGGCTAGGTTTTTTTAAAAAAACCGAACAAAAAGGAAAACCGAGAAAACCGGGGCGGCGGTTATACCGGTTCGCGGCGGATCGGGTCCGGCGAGGTCGGGGCAGTGGCGTGCTCCGGCGACGGCGGCGCGCGGGCAAGGCGAGGGCGGCGAGCTCCGGCGCGGCGGCGGCGGCGGGCGGAGGGAGCGGCGCAGGCGACGGCAGCGAGCGGCGCGGGTGGCGGCGGGCGACGCGTGTAGCGGCGGCGCGGCAGTTGCGGCGAGATGCGGCGGCGGCGAGGGAGAGAAGAGAGAGGGGGCCGGGGTGGCCCGATATTTAAGGAGGAGGGGTGGCCTTGGGAGGCGTGGGGAAGGGGCAAGGCGGCGGCGGGCGCGGCTCGGACTCCGGCCGGAGTCCGGCTCGGCGACGGGACGACGGGGACGATGGCGGTGCGTGGAGCTGGGCCTTGGCTGGCAAGAGCTGGGCCGGCCCAGTTCGGCGGAGGAAATCTTTTTTTTTCAAACAGAGTAAGAAATAATAAAAACAAAAGAAAATGAAAATATTATATAGGCATATAATATATCAAAATTTTCAGAAAAAGATTTCCTACAACGTGAACATTTTTACAACGCCAAATAGAATTCACACAAATTTAAATAAAGCAAAGAGTGCTACTGCCTTAATAAAATCCAATAAAAATCATTTTAAAAATACCAAAATGATTTCAAATTTATTTCTCTCCAATTTTCTGATGTAGGGAATCATGTTACCCTATTTTCTGTATATTTTATTTTTGGAGAAAAATAATTTGAATAAAACTCAAATAACTCCAATATTGAAAAATAATTTCAATGGGACTTTGAATTAAATCCTTTGAAACTCCCAACTCATATTTCATTTGTTTTGAAGAAGTCATTTTATCTTCTCTCGTGAAAATCATTGAGTTGCATAAAGTTTCAGAAATGGGAAATATTTTCAAATGAAATTCAAATATTTTCAACACCCCTTGTCATTTAAATAAATGGAAGAAGTCATGTCATCTTCTCTCCAGGGTTTTGTGATGAAAAGAATTTGAATTCATGGAGATCATAAAAGCCAAAATGAAAGTTTGGGAAAGTCCTTTTATTCCCTCTCATTTAACTTTCCAAAAGATTTCGAATTCCACTCACTTTCAGTCAATCAATCAAACAATCAATCCAATCTATCTGTTTATTATAACATTCCAAAATTTAGAATTTTTGGATGTTACAAACCTACCACCCTTACAATGAATCTCGTCCTCGAGATTCGGAGAGGCTAGAAAGAAATAGGTTAGGTTTGGGGTCTCCTCAAAATCCATCGATCATCTCAGGGGTCTGGGGTGCTACCACCCTTAGAAACATTGTTACGGTTCCACCAAAACTCGTATACTCCATCCTTGTTGTTGACAGTGTCAGTCTTCTCAGATTCTCGGAAAAATTCCTTCTCTGGCTCTTTGGGTAGCGGCATAACCTTTTCCTCAATTCTTCTGTCTTTCATCTTGGTAAGGTTATTCCGAGACTGGTTCTTCACAGCTAACGGGTCTGGCGCCAATACTAAACAACTATCGACATCTCATGGTGGTCAACAATTTATGGTTTCTCCTGCAGGAAATGGGTCTGGGTTGAACCTCACCGTATAACCTACGGTTGGCAACAACTGCCGTGTACAAGGGACAATACCTATACCATTCTAAGGTTTAAACAAGGTTTAAATCGTCGTCACTCTACTATAGGTAAGTCACTCAGATTTACCATCCCATATAGCAAAGCGAACAATAAGAGTAAGTCGGTATGGTGATCAATCCATCCCGCACCCAAATCATTACCTTGTATATGGTTTAGCGAATCTCGCATTCTAACACTCGGTCATCCTCGCAAGCATTGCAGAATTTCTCTTGTCGACGAACCAAGTTCGGATAAATCCATGGATTCTGCAAGCCAAACAAACATCTATCGTTCCTTCACAACTCTCAGGTTTTGCGTAACTCCTATAAGATCGTTTGTCGATAAAATCGTAACTTCTTCCAGGTTCTTTCCTTCAGTAAGAGTGTGCTTGCTTCTTGGCGGGTCCTGGGGCCTGTGGGTTATGGCCCATCTCATCACTTGTAAACCTTGAACTCATCATCGGGCAACTGATCCTTAATCCAACATCCAACTTCCTGGTATTCTTAAATCCATCCAATTTTATGTCTTCCTTCCTTCTATTGGCACCACTAGGACATGATTACTCAGACTCATCATCGAATTTGATTGATCCATATTTCCAACATCATACCTCCTTTATATCCAATAGTAATTCATCTCTTCATCCTCGTGGGATATCTCACATACCGAGATAAAAAAACTTATACTTATGAAGTCCATACTCCACTTCGTGGAACATCATTATCCTTTCCAGGGTCAAGCGTCCTTACAGGGGAATATTGGCCATCTCTGCATGGCACTTCTTCAACTGGGAAACGTGAAACACATCATGAACTCCTGAGAGTCCTTCGGGTGACTCCAGCTTGTTGGCCACTTCTCCCATACTCTCCAAAACTCGGTATGGTCCTACAAATCTCGGGGCTAACTTTCCCTTAACTCCAAATAGTTTAACTCCTCGCAGAGGGAACACCCGAGGACATGCTCTGTCTCCAATTTCATAGACTACCTCCTTTACATCCAATAATACTCCATACCCTCATATTCTTGGGGTATCCAACATATCGAGATAAAACTCATACTTATTTTGTTCGAAATCCACTTCGTGGAATATCATTACCTTTTTCCAAGGGTCAAGTTTCCTCACAGGGTACTACCACCCTTAAAATGCACAATCTTCCATAGACCATATTTCTCATATCCTCGAAAATGGTCAAAATCTTTCTTCATAGAGTAACAACTCATAGAATCCAAATCAATACCAATGATGCTAACTTTATTGATTCTCAAATTATTACAATCTCCTGCATTCCATTACATGCCTCAATCCGACACCTCACTAATAAAAGAAATGTCCACACTACTACTACTATTTTCTCGTTGCACTCAACTATTTATCACAAGTCTCCGTCTCCTTGGGGCATTCTCTGGCAAAGTGCCCTGCTTCATCACAACGGAAACATATTACTTCTGACATATCTCGAGGGTTTCCTTGTGATTATATAGCCTCCTGGGGTCCTCATCTTCCCTTTTGGGCAATCATTGTGGTAGTGTCCTGAATTTTTGCACCTGAAACATGTGATATGACTCAGGTCTCTCTTTGTAGAAATTGGGTTGTTCCTGGGATCCAATCTACTTCTCTTCCTGGACTTTTCCGTTCCAATCAGGGCTTCTATTTCCTGTGGGTCATACTCTACTTCCTCTGTCGGGAATTCTACTAAATCCCATTCAGACAATTTTGGGAGATGTGTCCTTCTTCTCCACATGAATAGCATGACTTGGTGCAGGGTTTATTTGGTTCTTCTTTGGGTGTGTCCTCCACCTCTTCCTTCATCACAGATTCCTCTAAAATTCCCATGAGGGCTCTTTTCATTGCTTCTTTCTTCTGCTGGACGGTCCTTTGTACCATGGGGTAGATGTGACATTGAGCAGGGTAGTGGGTAGTCCCTTCACACAAGAAACAAGTGATCTGCCGAGTTGGGCATTCTTCAGCTGGGTGACTTCCTTCACAATTAGGGCATTCATCCTTGTGTTCCTTATGGTTGTGTCCTATTTCTCCACAAGGCTTGTATGCACAAGGTTTCTTCATATCCTTTCCATAAGGCTTCAATTTCTGGGTCACAAGACGAGATCTTTGTAGAGTCCACTTAAATTCTTTCCAAGTGGTTACTCCTTGCCATCCATTGATGGTTTGGTACATCCTCCACCAAGTTGCAGCACCTCTTTCAAAACATTGAAGAGCATGCCGGGTCATATCCTTTCCGACTATAGGGTTATTCTTCATGTGATCCTCCATGTTCTGAATCCATCGGTCCGTCTCCAATTGACTCATCGGTCCAGAAAATACAAGCTCATCTCCATTCATCCTCTGTTGGGTCCATGGGTTTGGGGTGAGATAAGAGAGGTCGAGAGGGATGCACACAATACAAACAAAATTTTGAAAAGACAGATTTTTTTATTGTGGCTGTCGGAAAAAACAACAAACAAATGACAGCTCACAAACGTCGCATCTAACGTAGGTATAACAGGGGTTTGGTCTTCTAAAGGTCAATAAATCTTCAACGTCGCCAAACTCTTCAAGTCTTGTTCATGTCTCCGATGGCTTCTTGCAATCATGCTTGTCCTTCTCAAGTTCTTTTGCCAAATCATCTCTGTTGACGCGAAGTCTCTCGTGACGTCCTTTAATGTTTCTGGAGTTGCGCTCCAACTTCTGGGTTTCAACATCCTTGACATGAACCATGATCCTACTGTCCTTCAGTTCATGACGAATCTTTGATGTCTCGAGGTTTTGCTCCTCCATCATGGCTACTTTCAGCTTCTGGGTCATGAGTCCTTCACGAAATGCTTACTTGTCGAATACTGCTTCCTGAAGGTTCATCTTTAACTTCCTGATGTAATGCTCCAGATCCTGGTGATACACCAGCTATAGTTAGAACTGCATCCTTTGCTGATAGGTGCTCCAGCAGCCTTCTACCATCCAATCCTTATGACGAACTGCATGCTTAACTCCGCACGGTGACAATAGCATAAGCGGACGATAACATCATGGATAGTCGTGTTTATGCCCATGTTACTGCCATGAGCTTTCATTCCATAACTGATATCTCCTGTCTTAGGGTTTCCTTGACAAAACTTTGAGTTTCTAACTCTCCATGTTTCGGTCTTTCTCCGATACACCTTGCTCTCGAGTATTGACAGCTTCCATAGTCTGCCAAGTTCCATAAGGGTAACCTTCCTAGGTCATACACATCTGGCAATTCTTCAGAGCCTTCAAATTCTCCCAGTCTTCGGAATCTTCAACCGTTGTAGTTTCCATTATCATAATGCACGGTAAAATCCTCTTCATTCCGAATGGTCTTAGTTGTCCGATGTCTTGTACTTCTTGAAGTGGTCTCATCCGTCGAATCTTCGAGTGGTCCAAAAGGAAAAGGGTATGGTCTCACTAAAAGGGAATATTTGAATAAGACTCAGAAAAGGAGAGAGGTAAAAGATCTTTTTGAAAAGGAAAGTTGTAGAGAAAAAAATTCCTATGGGCTTGCCAGTTTCTAGGGTCACGTCCTACAGTCAACATGTGCTCTGATACCATCTTGTAGCGACCCGACCCAAATGGATCAAGTCTCTGTGCTTAAGTGTCATCCCTGGATCGGTATGCTGACACACACAGTACTCGAGGATTTATAACAGAGGTAAATCACATGTAAAAAGTAACGTAAATACTATTACCTCAATCCAAATAGCGGAAGTAACAAGGTTGTGGATTCCCATCAACACCAACGGCAAAGTTGAGTGTAGAAATCGTAACCCTAACGTATCACTTACTCGTCGTAAGATATCCTGCAACATGAAACGTTGCAGCCCGAAAACGGGTCAGCACATGGAATCACTACTCGTCGATAACCCTAATGAATCCAAAAAACGTCTGGCTATCACTACATGCATATATGGCTGGTGGAAAAGCTCTATGGTTATACTGTTTTTGCGAAAAGCCAATTTTTCCCTACTTCAAAGGAATAAATTTTATTTAACTATCATGGTGGTTGTGAAACATTGAGATGGTTGACAGCATCTCAATCCCAATTAAGTGTCATCATTAACCCAACAAAATTAATTAAAAGTAACATGGTGATGAGATTCACATGATAATCCAGATACTAGATACTCAAGATGTCCATAACCGGGGACACGGCTAATCATGATTAGTTTGTACACTCTGGAGAGGTTTGTGCACTTTTCCCCACAAGACTCGATCGCCTCCGCTTGATTCTCGCACTGCATGACGTTTGAGAAACGGATGACCGAGACACAGTCTTTCAGAAGCGTTAGCACCTTACGATGGGTAGACCGGTACACCTACATCCCCTACATCTGCTAGTCTACCACTGTAAGAGTTCACACAACTTAATCAACTATGCTAGAGCCCATAATAGCTTGTGGCTGCACACGGAAGTTTCTAGCATGAATAATCTTATGATCCCTTTGAGCCTGGGTGGCGGTCCTTATACAAACAGACAACACTGGGTTCTCCAGGTGCCTCAATCCACCCAGATGTGAGTTTTAGTTGCCACCTTAAGTAAACCATTATTAACAATCTCACATCTGTCATGAATATCTCTCAAACCCAATCCACGTCTACGAGCATGGCAATATAATAGCAACGTAGAAGTAACTCCCAAAGGTTTGATAATAAACAGGGCAATAGGTACTACCTCAACTACTTCCCAATACCCACAATTTAAATTTGATCCTAACCATGCAATGTTTGAGGGTTGAATCTAATGCATAAAAACTGGGAATGAAGGGATATGATCAAAGTGTGAACTTGCCTGCAATGTTGATGAAGATGATTCGCACTCAAAACTCTTGATAGATCTACTCGTCACACTCCGTCAATCTATCGTAAGCAAGCAATAGTAACCACACATAAGCAATCACTCAAAAGATCGAGAAGAACGAAGAAGATAGTTCGGAAAACATCAAAACAAGGCAAATAACTCTTGCGACATAAAACAATTTCTAACAGTATCAAAATTATGTAAATTTGGCCTTATCAGAAAGTTCAGGTCAAGAGCTTCGAATTGCAAAAAGAATCAACTCAAACGGAGTTATAAAACTCAAGTTATGATCAAAAGAAGATTCAAATTCAAATCTGTTTGAAAACAATTTTTAAATTTTCAAAAACATGTTTAAGTTGTTTTACTGGATAGAGGGGATCATAACGAAGACGTGGGCGTTGGTTTCGTTGGATTTGGACAAACGAGTAAAAAGTAGTGATCGTTTGAAAATCAGGGACTAATCTGTAAATAAAATAACTACAACTAGGTCCCTGGCGTAAATAAACAGAAAACGAAAAGACTAAATAGCGAACGCTCGTTTATAGGATCTAAACAGTGGACGTTCGCTGTTTAGTAAAACCTAAAAAAACCAGATCTAGGCTAGGTTTTTTTTTAAAAACCGAACAAAAAGGAAAACCGAGAAAACCGGGGCGACGATTATACCGGTTCGCGGCGGATCGGGTCCGGCGAGGTCGGGGCAGTGGCGTGCTCCGGCGACGGCGGCGCGCGGGCAAGGCGAGGGCGGCGAGCTCCGGCGCGGCGGCGGCGGCGGCAGCGGGCGGAGGGAGCGGCGCAGGCGACGGCAGCGAGCGGCGCGGGTGGCGGCGGGCGGCGCGGCAGTTGCGGCGAGATGCGGCGGCGGCGAGGGGAGAGAAGAGAGAGGGGGGCCGGGGTGGCCCGGTATTTAAGGAGGAGGGGTGGCCTTGGGAGGCGTGGGGAAGGGGCAAGGCGGCGGCGGGCGCGGCTCGGACTCCGGCCGGAGTCCGGCTCGGCGACGGGACGACGGGGACGATGGCGGTGCGTGGAGCTGGGCCTTGGCCTGGCAAGAGCTGGGCCGGCCCAGTTCGGCGGAGGAAATCTTTTTTTTTCAAACAGAGTAAGAAATAATAAAAACAAAAGAAAATGAAAATATTATATAGGCATATAATATATCAAAATTTTCAGAAAAAGATTTCCTACAACGTGAACATTTTTACAACGCCAAATAGAATTCACACAAATTTAAATAAAGCAAAGAGTGCTACTGCCTTAATAAAATCCAATAAAAATCATTTTAAAAATACCAAAATGATTTCAAATTTATTTCTCTCCAATTTTCTGATGTAGGGAATCATGTTACCCTATTTTCTGTATATTTTATTTTGGAGAAAAATAATTTGAATAAAACTCAAATAACTCCAATATTGAAAAATAATTTCAATGGGACTTTGAATAAATCCTTTGAAACTCCCAACTCATATTTCATTTGTTTTGAAGAAGTCATTTTATCTTCTCTCGTGAAAATCATTGAGTTGCATAAAGTTTCAGAAATGGGAAATATTTTCAAATGAAATTCAAATATTTTCAACACCCCTTGTCATTTAAATAAATGGAAGAAGTCATGTCATCTTCTCTCCAGGGTTTTGTGATGAAAAGAATTTGAATTCATGGAGATCATAAAAGCAAAATGAAAGTTTGGGAAAGTCCTTTTATTCCCTCTCATTTAACTTTCCAAAAGATTTCGAATTCCACTCACTTTCAGTCAATCAATCAAACAATCAATCCAATCTATCTGTTTATTATAACATTCCAAAATTTAGAATTTGGGATGTTACAGAGCATCCAGGTTCCTCTATTGGTTATTGACCAGAGACGTGTCTCGGTCATGTCTACATAGTTCTCGAATCCGTAGGGTCCGCACGCTTAAAGTTCTGTGACGATCGGTATTATGAGTTTATGTGTTTTGATGTACCAAAGGTAGTTCGGAGTACCGGATATGACCACGGACATGACAAGGAGTCTCGAAATGGTCGAGACATAAAGATTGATATATTGGACGACTATATTCGGACACCGGAAGTGTTCCGGGTGGTTTCGGAGAAAACCGGAGTGCCGGAGGGGTTACCGGAACCCCTCGGGGAAGTATTGGGCCTTAGTGGGCCTGAGGGGAGAGAGAGGGCAGAAGCCCAGGAGGTGGCGCGCCCCTTCCTATGAGGAGTCCGAATTGGACTAGGGGAAGGGGCGCGGCCCTTCTTTCCCTCTCCCTCTCCCTCTCTTTCCTTCCCCCTTCCCTCTTCCTAGTTGGACTAGGAAAGGGGAGTCCTACTCCGACTAGGAGGAGGACTCCCCCCTCCTTGGCGCGCCCCAAGGGCCGGCCGGCCTCCCCCTTGCTCCTTTATATACGGGGCGGGGGCACCCGAGAAGACACAAGTTGATCATTGATCTCTCTTAGCCGTGTGCAGTGCCCCCCTCCACCATAATCCACCTCGGTCATATCGTAGCGGTGCTTAGGCGAAGCCCTGCGTCAGTAACTTCATCAACACCGTCACCACGCCGTCGTGCTGACGAAGATCTTCCCCGAAGCTCTACTGGATCGTGAGTTCGTGGGACGTCACCGAGCTGAACGTGTGCTGAACGCGGAGGTGCCGTACGTTCGGTACTGAGGATCGGTCGATCGTGAAGACGTACGACTACGTCAACCGTGTTGTCATAACGTTTCCGCTTTCGGTCTACAAGGGTACGTAGACAACACTCTCCCCTCTCGTTGCTATGCATCACCATGATCTTGCATGTGCGTAGGAAAATTTTGAAATTACTACGTTCCCCAACATGGAGAACTCAGGCCTATGAGAATGCCAAACTGTTTAAAGAAAAAGTTAAAAGATGGCATGACAAAAGGATACAAAAGCGTGAGTTTAATGTAGGTGATTATGTGTTGCTATTCAACTCTCGTTTAAGATTTTTTGCAGGAAAACTTCTCTCTAAATGGGAAGGGCCTTACGTTATCGAGGAGGTCTATCGTTCCGGTGCCATAAAGATCAACAACTTCGAAGGCACAAATCCAAAGGTGGTGAACGGTTAGAGAATCAAACATTATATCTCAGGTAATCCAATAAATGTTGAAACCAATGTTATTGAAACTGTAACCCCGGAGGAATACATAAGGGACACTTTCCAAAACGTTTCAGACTCCGAAAAGGAATAGGTATGTGGTACGGTAAGTAAACCGACTCCAAAACAGTTCTAATTGCAATTTTTCTCCGTTTTGGAATATTTAAGAAACTAGGAAAATAAGAAGTAGTCCGGGAAGGACATGAGGCGTCCACGAGGGTGGAGGGCGCGCTCTACCCCCTTGGGCGCGCCCCCCTGCCTCGTGGGCACCTCGTGTGCCCTCCGGACTCCGTTTTCTTGCACGATACTTCTTTTGGTCGGTAAAAATTCATTATATAATCTCCCGAAGGTTTTGACCACTGTACCACGCAAATATCCTCTGTTTTTGTTTCGAGTTGTTTCTGCCGCAGATTAGAGCAAGATGTCTTCTCAAGAGTCAGTCGGGGAGAGCCATGTGTCTCATCCGACACCGGGACCAAGAGCAAACAGTGATGCTGACCACTTTGGGACATCAATGGAGGAAGAGATGGAGGCCGACTTGAAAAAGATAGATGCCATGGAAGAGGATCAAGAAGTTACTTCCCGTTTCCGAGCTAGATTCATGATGGGAGAACTACAGAGCTCAGCTATTCCAAACTCGGTCATCCCCTCCAATGTTAAATTTCTCTCTTATGAAAATATGAAAAAGAGTGTTACTTGTTCTCCCGCAGCTATGCAACATCCATGGGTGAAAGGAGCTTTAGCCGTCACGGGTAAGCTCCATAAGGAAATAATGGACCTCAAGCAACAAGTCAATAAGCTCGAGGAAGAGAATCGTATCCTGAGGGGCATCATCGCCAAGAATATCACATCACCACCTCCGAAGAAAGAGACATAAATACATGGGTATGGGCACTCCCCTTGGCAACTACCAAGCTTGGGGGGTGCCCCGGTATCGTATCACCATCACACTCCTATCTTTACTGTTTTTCTTAGTTCGATCCTTTTAGTAATATCTTGATCTAGTAGAATAAAGTTTTAGTATGATCTAGTTTTGAGTTTTGCTTTATGATCCTTCTATGTAATCGAGTCCGTGAGCTATATATAATAATAAAGATTAGTGTTGAGTCAAGGGCTTGATTATCTTACTATGATCTTGAGAGAATAAAAGAAAGAATAAAAAGGAATTAAAGAGATCATATTGATCTTATGGAGAGTGATGACTTCACATATAAAGAGTATGATGAATAAAAGTTGTTGAGAGTTGACAGACATAGTTTTGGTCATCGTTGCAATTAATAGGAAGTAATAAAGAAAGAGAGGGTTTCACATATAAATATACTATCTTGGACATCTTTTAAGATTGTGAGCACTCATTAAAATATGACATGCTAAAGAGTTGATGTTGGACAAGGAAGACAACGTAATGGATTTTGTTTTCTTTTATCTGAAATAAAGTATATTGTCATGGATCATCCAACATGTTGAGCTTGCCTTTCCCTCTCATGCTAGCCAAATTATTTGCACCAAGTAGAGATACTACTTGTGCTTCTGAATATCCTTAAACCCAGTTTTGTCATGAGAGTCCACTATATCTACCTATGGATTGAATAAGATCCTTCAAGTAAGTTGTCATCGTTGCATGCAATAAAAATTGCTCTCTAAATATGTATGATTTATTAGTGTGGAGAAAATAAGCTTTATACGATCTTGTGATGTGGAAGAAATAAAAGCGACGGACTGCATAATAAAGGTCAATATCACAAGTGGCAATATAAAGTGACGTTCTTTTGCATTAAGATTTCGTGCATCCAACCATAAAAGCACATGACAACCTCTGCTTCCCTCTGCGAAGGGCCTATCTTTTATTCTTGTCTTATACCTTATGCAAGAGTCATGGTGATCTTCACCTTTCCTTTTTTACATTTTATCCTTTGGCAAGCACATTGTGTTGGAAAGATCCTGATATATATATCCAATTGGATGTGAGTTAGCATGAACTATTATAGTTGACATTACCCTTGAGGTAAAAGGTTGGGAGGCAACAGTATAAGCCCCTATCTTTCTCTGTGTCCGATTAAAACTCCATAACCATAAGTATTGCGTGAGTGTTAGCAATTGTGAAAGACTAAATGATAGTTGAGTATGTGGACTTGCTGAAAAGCTCTTATATTGACTCTTTCCGACGTTATGATAAATTGCAATTGCTTCAATGACTGAGATTGTAGTTTGTTGGTTCTCAATGAAGTTTCTGATTCATACTTGACATTGTGAATAGATTGTTACTTTAGCATAAGAAATCATATGAAATATATATATATATATATATATATATATATATATATATATCTGTGTGTGTGTGTGTGTTGCTATTGCAAGAATGATCATGATGCCCTCATGTACGTATTTTATTTTATCGACACCTCTATCTCTAAACATGTGGACATATTTTTCGTTATCGGCTTCCGCTTGTGGACAAGCGAGGTCTAAGCTTGGGGGAGTTGATACGTCCATTTTGCATCATGCTTTTATATCGATATTTATTGCATTATGGGCTGTTATTACACGTTATGTCACAATACTTATGCCTATTCTCTCTTATTTTACAAGGTTTACATGAAGAGGGAGACTGCCGGCAGCTGGAATTCTGGGCTGGAAAAGGAGCAAATATTAGAGACCTATTCTGCACAGCTCCAAAAGTCCTGAAACTTCACGGAGGCAGTTTTTGGAATTAATAAAAAATACTGGCGAAAGAATCAACCAGAGGGGGCCCACACCCTGGCCACGAGGGTGGGGGCGCGCCCAGGGGGTAGGGTGCCCCCTGTCTCGTGGGCCCCCTGGGAGTCCTCAGGTGCCCATCTTCTGCTATATGAAGTCTTTCACCCGAGAAAAAATCACAAGCAAGCTTTCGGGAGAAACACCGCCGCCACGAGGTGGAACCTTGGCGGAACCAATCTAGGGATCCGGCGGAGCAGTTCTGCCGGGGAAACATCCCTCTGGGAGGGGGAAATCATCACCACCGTCATCACCATCGATCCTCTCATCGGGAGGGGTTCAATCTCCATCAACATCTTCACCGGCACCATCACCTCTAAAACCCTAGTTCATCTCTTGTATCAAATCTTTGTCCCAAAGCCTCAGATTGGTACCTGTGGGTTGCTAGTAGTGTTGATTACTCCTTGTAGTTGATGCTAGTTGGTTTATTTGGTGGAAGATCATATGTTCAGATCCTTTATGCATATTAATACCCCTCTGATTATGAACATGAATGTGATTTGTGAGTAGTTACATTTGTTCCTGAGGACATGGGAGAAGTCTTGCTATAAGTAGTCATGTGAATTTGGTATTCGTTTGATATTTTGATGAGATGTATGTTGTCTTTCCTCTAGTAGTGTTATGTGAACGTCGACTACATGACACTTCACCATTGTTTGGGCCTAGAGGAAGGCATTGGGAAGTAATAAGTAGATGATGGGTTGCTAGAGTGACAGAAGCTTAAACCCTAGTTTATGAGTTGCTTCGTCGGGGGCTGATTTGGATCCATATGTTTCATGCTATGGTTAGGTTTACCTTAATACTTCTTTTGTAGTTGCGGATGCTTGCAATAGGGGTTAATCAAAAGTGGGATGCTTGTCCAAGGAAGGGTAGCACCCAAGCACCGGTCCACCCACATACCAAATTATCAAAGTAACGAACGCGAATCATATGAGCGTGATGAAAACTAGCTTGACGAAAATTCCCATGTGTCCTCGGGAGCGTTTTCCTTCATATAAGAGTTTGTCCAGGCTTGTCTATCGGCGTTCTGGGAACGGGGGTCCCCAGACTTGCCTGCCTGCGGCCCACAGCATGGCTAAGCCAGCAGGTCGTACGGTCCATCTTCATCAACAAGGCATCCAAGACCCTTGTGAGGGTCCAAACCTTGCGAGGCGGACGATGCAAGACCTCCTCTGGAGTGGCCTAGCCAGGCAGGCTCACGAGGAGCGGAGATATCAAGGCGGGGCAAACCTCACGAGGCTCTCGTGACGTGAGCCATGACGAACGACACCAGGCGGGCGCCAGGCGGGCGCCAACGCGCGCAGCGTCCTTATTTCCTCTTTGGTGCTAAGGAGGCCAGCGCAGGCGAAGAGTACCGAGGCATTAGGCAAAGGTTGCTATATTGGTGCAACGAGACCAAGACCAGGAGGACGGCAAGACGGAGGCCATCGTGGAGCCCAAGATAGCGTCACCACTAGAGCTTTTCACAGGCGAAGACCGCTTTTGTCAGGATAGCTTGTACTAGCTGTCCCCCTTCAAATTTGCCCGCCGTTGTTGGCTCCCTTCCCGCTCGATATTTGGGAAGAGGACTAGGGCCTATATAAGTAGAGCTAGCCACCATAGTAGAGATATATCATCTCATCTCGTCTTAGCTTGATCCAACCCGATCGAGACCCTAGCCACAAGAACACCTCAACCTCAGGAGGCTGTTCTTCCCTTGTACTGTTCATCATCAGCCCTAGAGGCAATCGTCCACCACCACACTGGAGTAGCGTATTACACCACAACGGTGGCCCGAACCAGTATAAACCTCGTGTCTTTCTGTGTTGCGAGTTCGTCGAGTTCGTCCGCGAGATCTTAGCGAGCTAGGGCGTAGATCGGTAGGAGGGAAAGACTTCGCGCGCACCCCAGTGTTCGAACCTTAAGGGTTTGCTGGAACCCCACATCCGACATTTGGTGCGCCAGGTAGGGGTGCGTCGTAGCTTCCCTTCCATCAGTTGTCGCTCCGTCGCTCCGTCGTCTCCATGGCGGACGCTCGCCGTGCTCGGGCTGAGCGTCGGGCTGCCCTCACCGCCCGCGTCGCTCAGACGACTCCCGTCGGCGGGCCACCTCGTCGTTCTCCGTCACCCGCCACCAACGCTGCCACCGGCCCGGCGGGGAACTAGCAGCGGGCGTCCTTGCTGCATCCTTCGGTGCGGAAGGACGGCCGCACCACCACTCCATCGCTGACCCCTGCCGGTTCTTCGTCTCATGCACGCCGCGCTCCCATGGAGGCGTGGGCCGTGCTCCTCGCAGCGAACGAACTCCTGTGCTACCGCCCCGTCGACGACCTCTATGAGGAGTGGCTCGACCGCGTCGCCGAGCTCGTCCGCGCCGCAGGGGGCTCCCTAGTGTCGTCCCTCTCTCTACCTCCCCCTCAACTAGCCACGGGCGATGAGGCTCATGGCGTGCCTCCACCACCTCTGCCCCAAGACGGTGCCTTGGCACCAAGGCGCGCGCCTCCGCAGCGTGATCCACCAAGAAATTCCGCGGCCGCGAGAAGCTGCACCTGCGCTCCCCGCGCCACCTCGTCAAGACCGCGCGCCGCCCGCAGTGGCGCAGCGCGGACCTCGTCAAGACCAAGCTCCACCTCCGAAGCGAGCCCCGGCAACCACGGCTGGCTGCCGCGCCTTCACCCCCGAGCTGCGTAGCGTCTCCTGGCCAGGTAAGTTCAAACCGGACCTGCCACCTCGCTACAACAGCACCGCCGACCCCGCAGAGTTCCTGCAGCTCTATGAGCTGAGCATCGAAGCGGCCAACGGCGACGAAAAAGTCATGGCGAACTGATTTCCCATGGCTCTCAAGGATGGAGCCCGCTCCTGGCTCCTGAACCTGCAGCACGGCACGATCTCCTCTTGGGACGAAATGCGCGACCGCTTCGTCGCCAACTTCCAGGGCACTCGCGACCGCCCGTCGGCCGCGGGTGATCTACGTCGCATCAAGCAACAACCAGGAGAGACCCTCCAGAAGTACATCCAGCGCTTCAACAACACCCGCCTCAAGATCCCCAAGGTCATGGACGAAGCCATCATCTCCGCGTTCTCAGACAGCGTCCGTGACATCAAGATGAAGGAAGAGCTCGCCATCCACGAGGAGCTCTGCACCTCTCAGGAGTTGTTCAACCTGGCAACCAAGTGTGCAAGAGCTGAGGAGGGGCGCCTCTCTCTCCTTGAGCTGCGAGCCGTGGGCGCGGAGGAAAAGAAAACCAAGGCCAAGGACGTGAAGCGCAAGGAGGCAGTTGTGCTCACAGTGGAGCCCGACACCAAGCGGGGCAGAGATCAGCCCGAGTCTTCCAAGAACAGCCGGCCGTTCTGCGCCTTCCACAACCTGAACACCCACAACACCAGCGACTGTCAAGAGCTTAGAGCCATACGAGAAGGACGCTTCGGTCGGCGCCCCGAGCGCAGCAACCGGGGCTACGGCCGTGGAGGAGGACGTGCAGGCGGACGTCGGGACAACCGTGGCCCACGCCAGGAGTGGCGCGACCGGCCTCGTGAGGACCGCTGGCAGGACCAACCTCGCGAGGGCGCCTGGAGGGACCCGCCTCGTGAGGATCGCCCCCAAGGCAACACCGGTCTTCCTACGCTGCCGGCGCCAAGAAGGAACGACGACCACCACCAGGACGAGGGGGCTGGGGGCTTCCAGGAGCCGCGTGCGATCGCCTGCATCTTGGGCGGCGCCCAGGCCCCAGCTTCTCAGCGCATCTTCAAGCAGTTCGCTCGCGAGGTGAACACGGTGCTCCCCAAGCTCGAGGCCACACGCCCGCTCAAGTGGTCCCAATGCGCCATCACTTTCGACTCGGTAGATCAGCTCAAGTGCGCAGCCACTACTGGCGCCCTCCCTATGATGTGTTCCCCAGTCATCAGCAATGTGCAAGTTACCAAGACCCTCATCAACGGCGGCGCAGGGCTCAACGTCCTGTCCGTCGACACGTTCGACAACCTCCAAGTGCCATATGAACAGCTCCAGCCCACCAAGCCTTTCTCAGGAGTGACCGACGGTTCCACCACACCGATAGGGCAGGTCCGCCTGCCTGTCACCTTCGGGGAGCGCAAGAACTACCGCACCGAGCTCATCGACTTCGACGTCGCGCACATTCGCCTGCCGTACAATGCTATCCTCGGGTATCCAGCCCTGGCCAAGTTCATGGCAGTCACCCATCACGGCTACAACGTTCTCAAGATGCCAGGAAGCGGAGGGATCATCACGGTCCCATGTGAAGAGAGGGATGCGGTGTGCTCCCTCGAGCGCACCTTCCAAGCTGCAGCAATCGACGACCCCGACAGCAGAAGCGAGGGCCCTCCGGAGGCCATCCCCAAGAAGAAGCAGCTGCGCCACGCAGGACCTCAGGAGGATGGCATCACGGCAGGAGTCTCATCAGGATCAACGCCCGTCCCAGGGGCGCCTCCCTCCGTCGCATAGGAAAGCGCGCCCGGCGCCCTCCTCGGGCAGGGCTCGGGGGCTCTCTTCTGGAAGGCCTCAGACCTTGCCAACCTCACGAGGGAGGCGCTTGGGCACCATTTGGAGGCGTGCTTCACGGAACGTTTCCCTCAGGAGACCACAGGGCAAGGAGTGCCCACCGCTCAAGAGTTCATCACCGAGACCACTCAAGAACTGCAAGACGCAAGAGCCATGCGCGGCGACAGCCGCTCACAGGGCGTAGCTCCCCATCCAGGCGAAGATGCCGGGCTGCGTGTCTGCGTCGACGTCCCAGGGCTCAACAGGGCCGCATCTCAGGAGCATTTCTGGCCTTTGCGTGTGGGCCGCTGCGAGGGCCCGCCGCACAGCTACGTTCGTATGCCCTTTGGCTTGCCGAGCGTGGCGTCGGCCTATCAGCACAACATGCGGCGTGTCCTGGCGGCTCAGGAGGCCAGGTACCACGCTGTTCTGGAAGAGATGGAGATAGTCTTTAGGGAACCTCCCGAGCCCCCAGAGCCTCCCAAGGATCAGGGCTCGGCGGCTCATGAGGGGTCATTTCTTCAACGCACGCCCTCAGCTGCACCAACTCTACTTCGTCTACAGAACCAGGTGACATCTTACAAGCTCGTTTAGCTGGGAGCGCCCCTCGAGCTGCATTATTCCCAGGCCACATGGGTCCGTCCCTGTGGCATGTATCCCTTTTGCTTATGCCTTTAGCTTACCTTGCTGGGGGCGCCCCTCGGGCTGCATCATCCTCAAGCCGCTTGGGCCGGACCCGGTGGCATGTATCTTCCTACATTTATCCAAGTTGAATTGCTCTCCATGCTTAACCTGCCAACGGCTATCACCTACTCGATCATCGCCTCCCCCGGGGCCTCCACACAGGCACGGCGCTGGTGCATGGGTTCATCCCTGTCATGTCGACAAACCTGAGCGGTCGAGCTCTGGCTCGCGGCACGCCCCGCACACGTCACCTCACCAGGCCCTCAGTGCCTTCACCTCATCCAGAGCAACCAGCGGCAGGCTGACAGCTGTAACGGCAAACCGTGTTTCTTCTTGTGCCAGTTCACAGGGATCCCATGAGAAGGATAGCAGGCGGCACCGCGAGTCTCCTTTTCTCTCGTGCAATTCGCGTGCGCGTTAAAAGGGGGGCTCCTGAGCATCGCGACTCAGGAGCTCTTACTGGCTCTCCAGCCCTCACCCCCTGGCCTTGACCACGGCATCGCGACCTTGCATACCGGCGGCGGCTGAGCTCGCTCGAGGGCCGGGACCTGAGGACGTAGAGCACTAAGGAGAGCATGAGGGGAGGGAAACTCGTACGGGCCGGCCTAGCTATGCCGCACAAGTAGGCGCGCAGCTCTACCGCAGCGTCAGGAGTCGCCGCGAAGTCAACAAGATAAGTCCCGCTCTCGGATCGGCCAAATATTGGGGCCTGATGGTCACCCTCGCCTTGTCGCGACCTCGTTGCGGCCACGTCAACTCCCTCTCTTGCCTTACCATGGCTGCTTGAGTGCTAAGGGGGACCTCCTGAGCATCGCGTCTCAGGGGCTCTTACTGGACCTCGGGCCGCACACCTCCTGGCCTTGACCACGGCACGCGACCTGGCATACCAGCGATGGCTGTAGCCGCCTGGGGACCGGGACTTGTCAGCGCAGAGTAACAAGCCGTCGCGGGGAAAGAAAGGGGGACCGAGCCTTAACGGAACACGCATTCGCTAAGTTTTCATAACAAGGAAGATAGGTCCAAAAGACATTACAGATCCTTACATGCCCCCACGGGGTGATTCATGATTCTTCGCAGGAAACAAAAGCTGATAATAAGGGGAATCCTATCTACACCCTCCCATGGTGGACGCCATCATCAACAGTGGGCCACGGAGGGCCGGCGCCAACCCCATCCAGATCAGCGGCGGCGACGGCCGGACGCCGCGGCTCTGCTCCGAGCGCGGCGAGAGCTCGGGGGCACGTAGCTATCGTCACTCTTCTCCGGAGTCTCGTAAAGCTCAGGAGAGCTGCTGGACTCCCAAGGGCTACTGCTGCTGGAGTAGCCGCGAGCGGAGCGCGCGTCAGTTTGGCGCTCCTCTCCGGAGCAGCATTCCAGACGGCGGCCCTCGGCGTCGAAGACCTTGAAGAAGAGCGTGGAAGCACCATCATACTCGAAGTGGATCGCGAGGGCGCCCCTCGCATGGCAGACCCGTGCGATCTCCCCCAGCCGCGGGTCATGAAGATCTTACCGGTGGGAACCGCTTTGATCTCCGCTCCGTTCGCCGGAGCGCTGCAGTCGGCGTGCTGCAACCAGAGCTCGAGAGGCCCCCTCGGCGGCATCACATCGGAAAAGAACCGCGGGAAGCGGATCCAGGAGCTTGGAGGCATCGGCGCCCACAGCACCAACTCGCGCGAGGAGTCCGCGGCGTAGATCCCAGGGGCAGTGGCGCGGCGACCCCGGACACGGCGCGGACGGCGTTGCTCTTCACTCCGTCCTCCCGAGCCCTCGGCTCGGGCGTACAAGGGTAGCGGGTACCCCGGAGGAGGCTGCTCGCACCAAGGCCTCGACACCACCTACATCGCCACTTCATCACGGCGATGGATCGACCTCTTCTTCGGCGGAAGTGGCCCCGGATCGTCACCAGGAGCCTTTCCTTTCTCTTTGGCAGTAAACCTTCTGACAGGCGCCATTGTTGTCAGCAGTGGAGCGGGGAGGAAGAAGCAAGCAAGCGAGGAAGAGATGGGCGACGGGGGCTCCGCCCCCTCCCCATTTATAGCAAGAAAAGGCCAACCGGCGTCTCCCACGATAGCAGGTAATGATGGTTTTCCTTGCATGTCGCAGGGACTTGTCAAGTCGTGCAGTTGCCGAGGCAGCGTGGGGAAGCGGAGACGCCCACGTCCAATCAATCGCCACGCGTCAACTGAGACCGTAGGCTTTTGGGGCCCGCGGTGCTCCGAACTTGACCCTTGGCTTCGCCACGAAGCCAAGCCCGAGCGCACCTTGGGCCCGGGGGCTACTGTCGGCGTTCTGGGAACAGGGGTCCCTAGACTTGCCTGCCTGCGGCCCACAGTGTGGCTAAGCCAGCAGGCCGTACGGCCCATCTTCATCAACAAGGCATCCAAGACCCTCGCGAGGGTCCAAACCTCGCGAGGCGGACGACGCAAGACCTCCTCTGGAGTGGTCTAGCCAGGAAGGCTCACGAGGAGCAGATATATCAAGGCGGGGCAAACCTCACGAGGCTCTCGTGACGTGATCCATGACGAACGACACCAGGCGGGCACCAGGCGGGCGCCAGCGTGCGCAGCGTCCTTATTTCCTCTTTGGTGCTAAGGAGGCCAGCGCAGGCGAAGAGTACCGAGGCATCAGGCAAAGGTTGCTATATTGGTGCAACGAGACCAAGACCAGGAGGAAGGCAAGACGGAGGTCATCGTGGAGCCCAAGACGGCGTCACCACCAGAGCTTTTCGCAGGCGAAGACCGCTTTTGTCAGGATAGCTTGTACTAGCCGTCCCCCTTCAAATTTGCCAGCCGTTGTTGGCTCCCTTCCCGCTCGATATTTGGGAAGAGGACCAGGGCCTATATAAGTAGAGCTAGCCACCATAGTAGAGGATCATCTCATCTTAGCTTGATCCAACCCGATCGAGAGCCCTAGCCACAAGAACACCTCAACCTCAGGAGGCTGTTCTTCCCTTGTACTATTCATCATCAGCCCTAGAGGCAAGCCACCACCACCACACTGGAGTAGGGTATTACACCACAACGGTGGCCCGAACTAGTATAAACCTCGTGTCTTTCTGTGTTGCGAGTTCGTCGAGTTCGTCCGCGAGATCTTAGCGAGCTAGGGCGTAGATCGGTAGGAGGGAAAGACTTCGCGCGCACCCCAGTGTTCGAACCTTAAGGGTTTGCCGGAACACCACATCCGACATTGTCCTTTGCTACAAAAAGGATTGGGCCATCTTGCTGCACCTTATTTACTTTTATTACTTGTTACCCGTTACAAATTACCTTATCACAAAACTATCTGTTACCGATAATTTCAGTGCTTGCAGAGAATACCTTACTGAAAACCGCTTGTCATTTCCTTCTGCTCCTTGTTGGGTTCGACACTCTTACTTATCGAAAGGACTACGATAGATCCCCTATACTTGTGGGTCATCATGGCTCGGCCGGAAAGATTGGGAAATTTGGTTTTTAAATTCCTGTAAATCCAAAACACGCCTGAAAATCATGAAACTTGGCATGGTGTCATGACGTGGCACCAACATGCTGTGGTAATTTTTCTGTCCGATTTGCAAAGGCACACACATTAACAATCAACAAAGTCATTTTGGAACAAGTGCTATCACGTTACAAATTGGAAACACAAGTATTATTGAAACCGTGGGCGTTCTACTTACCAATTACGTGCCGCCATGCATTCCTTTTTTATTGGCTAGGAGGTGTCGTGCGGGGTAGCTATTTGAGTACGGGAGGCGTGCGATCAGACCCCTGCGCGTGCTCATCGGGAGGAGATCCATTTGACCTCTACCCGCCGCGCACCTCCCTCCCAACGTCTCCATTAATGGCACCCGAGCCCCTGTTCTATGGCGTGGCTATATGTCTCACTAGACTGAGATTTAAGAGAGAAAAATGAAAATCTGAAAAGAAAGTTTTGCACGGATCTTGATGTAAGATCCGACGGACCTATATATCATCGACTGCGACTTATAGCAAGCATGATCAATATAAGGACGATGACAGCGGATAATAATTGTCTTACATATTTAGGAACTGTGACGCCCCGAGACCGATGCTTCAGATGCCTTCCATGTATTTCGAGTTTTGCCGTGTGTTTCAATTGCTTTGTTGCATTCATCATGTCATCTCTTGCATTGCATCATGTCATCTTGCAACCCTTTTAAAAACTCAACTAAATAAATTGCATGGATCTTCGATCCATTTAATCGAGGGAAATGCACATGGTGATTTCTCTTTACAACATATAAAAGTCTCCCAATATTATTAGGGAGCTATATTAAAATATTTCATTAACTTTGGAATTCATAACACACTTGCAAAATAATTCCGTGCCTTTTCTGCTTCAAGTTTGGTCTCCAAACTTTGCCCTAAATTCTTTCTTCACATTCCGGAGCTCCACCAAAAATCTCAACATTTTGGACACTCCTAAACCATGTCCTAGTTCAAACCATTTGAATTAAATTCAAATGAGTTTGAATTTAAATCTTGCATTCGTGCCAACTTCTATTTTCTTGGATCAGGCTCATTTTTGTGACTCCGGGAAAATTATCCACGTGTCCAACTTCTTCCCCAAACCTCTCTTTCTTTTCTTTCTTTTCTCTGTTTTTTCTTCTTTCTTTAGAGTGAGAGAGAGAAGAGAGCCTAGCAGCCAGGCCGGCCTGCTTCCCCGCAGTCCATTTGGCCCAAGGCCCAGCCGCGCCTATAACCCTAGCCCTGACCCCCCTCTTCTCGATCTCTCCCTCTCGTCCTCCCACACCGCCGCCACTCACACACACGCACACATCGAGCTAGGGAGAGGAGCTCCCTACACCCGATCCCCTCGCCGCCTCCACCGTGACACCCCGGCGCCTGACCTCCTCCTTGCTGCCCTCGTCGTCGACCATCGCTGCCCCTGCAGCCTTCCCTCCTCCAGCGCCGCCAGCCTCCCTGTCCCAACGTTCTTTGTTCCATATGCCCCAAGTTGTCTTTGTTTTCCCGCCCTCCCACCCTTTTCTTCAAGGACTCAGATTTCTTAATCAAGTATCCTTTTTATTGATGCGAAGTCTCTTCATTTTTTTCTTTCAATGTTCTTATCCGGTGATTTCCCATGAAGATACTAACGGAGCTTCAAGTTTATCATTCTTCGCTCTTTTTTCTTCTCCGGTGGATTCAATTCAAGCTTTGTCGATCATACCCTTTCCTCGTTTCAAATGTTTTCTCATGCCGGTGCAACTCTTAATCATTCTTCGCGTGCGATTCAATTGTTCCGGAGTGCTGAAGATGCCTCAGGAGATTCATGTTTTCATTCCTAATCCGTCCAAGCTATTTCGAGGTTGTTATCTCATTCAAGCCATTTAATTCAACTAGTGCAATCTCTCTTTTAATCATTCAATGGTGTTTCTTTGGAGTGTGCCCTAACCCACAGGTCTTTTCCTTACCTGACTCTTCTAATTTCCCCGGAGCTATTCCCAAATTCTTTTCGAAGTTTGATGTAAGAATGAAGTATCATCAGTCATATTCCTTCTCCAAGATCGCTTTCAAATTCTTTTCATTGTTGGTTCAACCTTTCTAATTTTCATCCCGGAGTATCTCAACAATTCATGGTGGTTTCTCGTCGTCATTCTTGGATTTTGAAGACCGAAGAAGAGTTTCCCTTAAATCTTGTCCATTCTCTTGAAGATGCGTGGTTCTAACTTGTTGCCATCCTCTCATAATTGTTTTTGACTGTGAGAATTCTTTTCACCCATCCGAAGCAATTCAGGAGTCTTTTCAGTTTGATTCTCTGGAACTCATCATCTCAGAATTACTCATTTCAGCTTTCAGCTCTCGTTCTCCAAATCTTACCCGTGCATCGCTCAAGTATTCCCTAGTCAACTCTTTCATTCTCTTGTATCTAAATTTCCCCAAGTATCTTCGTTCGTTTTCAAATTCTTACCAGTGATTCATCCCTTTACTTCGTTCGTTTTCAATTCTTACGGTGGTTCATTCAAGATTTCTATTCCTTCGTTATCATATCAATTCATTCGTTGTTTCCAAATCCTACCGGTGGTTCCATCAAGACCTTCTCAAGTTTGCGCTATGTCTCTCTTAATCCTTTCTACGAGAATAAGTAGTATGCCAAATCCGTTGCTTGTCATCAATCTAAATTTGTGAAGGATAAGCATAACATAATTCTTGTTGTTGTTTCATCCAAGTGATTAATTCCTTCTTCCGGAGTTCGTAATGGTATCAATTTCTCGGTTCGAGATGCTTCATCTTTTCTTTCCGGAGTTCAAAGTTTTCTCATTATATCGTCCTAAAGCTCCATCTAAATCATTGCAAGACTTCACCTTATTCTTTCAACTTCTCTTTTCTTTCTTTTTATCATCCTTTATTACCGGAGTTCTTCATGGAGGCTCTACATGGTGGTTCGTCAAGGGTTCCTTTCATTCTTCAAGTGTTCTTCAAGAATTCTCTCGAAGCTAAGATCCGCCAAGCTATACTCTAAAATAAAGATGGTGTTCAACACATGTTTTGTCCTGAGGAGTTCAACCATTCTTCATCTCGCATTCCGAAGTGCAATTCTTTCTACCTCTTGAGGTGGTCTTATGTCATTCTTGACAATTTCACTTCGTGTTTCATGATTCGAAAGTTGTTAAGAATGAGATATTTAAACCCATCATTTTTCTCTTCGTTCAGGAGATCCTTTGCAACCCATCAATATCTTCATTGGAGTTATCTTGGGGTTATATTTCACCTAAAGCCTTCCATTGGGAATGTTGCTATTCGTGGTGCTTATCAATGATCCAAGTTTTTCTCCTATTCTCTCGGCGAATCAAGTTTTCATCTCCGTGTTGCTCTCAAGCAATCAATTGTTTTCCGTAGTGGCATGTATTCACCTCTAAGTTTTGAGTTGTTTTCCATAAGCCCACAACAAGCTTATTCTTTTCGCTGTTGAGTTTTCCAACAACTCCGTTCTATCCTTCTTTTAAGGATGCTCTCTCAAATTCACTTGAGGTACAACATGTTGTTTTCTTCTTCGTTCTTTTCATTGCATTCTTTCATTTCTACCGGAGGCATTGTTGTATTGCTCTCTTTGACACATCGTCTCATTTTGTCAAGATCATGTTCTTTTCCGTGCTTATCCATTTAACATGAGCATTGTTCTATTCAAGTTATTTCCATCTTCTCAAGTTATTGTTCTATTCATTCCATGTTCAACCAGAGTGCTGTCAAATTATGTCATTCTTGTTCCTTGGCTATCTCGTTATACCGATGTGGTTTCATATTCTTTTGGTTCATTAAGCCCTTGTTTCATGTCTTTCAACCCACAAGGTTCTCATAATGTTCCTTGTTCCTCTTTTCTAACGGTGCTTTTCAATCTCGTTCATCTCCGTTGTATTCTTTCTTTCAATTTTGCCAACCTCTCAAGGTTCGTTGGTTTCACTCTTTTGTCAAAGAAGCAACTTTGTTTACCTCTTACTCTTCCGCTTCTCTTCGATCCCATCCTAGATCTCGGGACGGGATCTCTTGTAAGTGGAGGAGTGTTGTGACACCCCGAGACCGATGCTTCAGATGCCTTCCATGTATTTCAAGTTTCGCCATGTGTTTCAATTGCTTTGTTGCATTCATCATGTCATCTCTTGCATTGCATCATGTCATCTTGCACCCCTTTCAAAAACTCAACTAAATAAATTGCATGGATCTTCGATCCATTTAAATCGAGGGAAGTGCACATGGTGATTTCTCTTTACAACATATAAAAGTCTCCCAATATTATTAGGGAGCTATATTAAAATATTTCATTAACTTTGGAATTAACCATAACACACTTGCAAAATAATTCCGTGCCTTTTCTGCTTCAAGTTTGGTCTCCAAACTTTGCCCTAAATTATTTCTTCACTTTCCGGAGCTCCACCAAAAAATCTCAACATTTTTACCACTCCTAAACCTTGTCCTAGTAAAACCATTTGAATTAAATTCAAATGAGTTTGAATTTAAATCTTGCATTCGTGCCAACTTCTATTTTCTTGGATCAAGCTCATTTTTGTGAGTCCGGGAAAATTATCCGCGTTTCCAACTTCTTCCCCTAACCTCTCTTTCTTTTCTTTCTTTTCTCTGTTTTTTCTTATTTCTTTAGAGTGAGAGAGAGAAGAGAGCCCAGCAGCCAGGCTGGCCTGCTTCCCCGCAGTCCATTTGGCCCAAGGCCCAGCCGCGCCTATAACCCTAGCCCTGACCCCCCCTCCTCTCGATCTCTCCCTCTCGTCCTCCCACACCGCCGCCACTCACACACACGCACACATCGAGCCAGGGAGAGGAGCTCCCTGCACCCGATCCCCTCGCCGCCTCCACCGCGAGACCCCGGCGCCTGACCTCCTCCTTGCTGCCCTCGTCGTCAACCATCGCGGGCCCTGCAGCCTTCCCTCCTCCAGTGCCGCCAGCCTACCTGTCCCATCCTCCCGATCCGCTTCCCCGGGTCGACGCCTCGCCGTCAAAGGCCTTTGCATTGCGTGCGCCTCCCCAAGCCGCGCCCATCGCCTGGCATGGCCCGCGAGGCCATCAGCGTCGCCGTGCCCCTGCTGCCTCCCTTCCTTGGCGACCTCGACCTCCATGCCTCGCCGGCCTTCCTCAGCAAACCGCCGTCGCTGCCCCGCGCCCTCAAGCTCCAGTGCCACGCCTCTGCTCCGCCTTCCGCCCTGCTGCCCCGACGAGCCTCGTCCTTGTTGCCTTGCTGCTGCCGGACCCCGAGTTCGCCTTCCACCCCGATGGCGCCCAAGGCCCCATGTCGCCATGGCCTCTGCTGATGTTGTGCTGTTGCTCAACACACGCCCTGCTTGCTGCTTCGACTCCCTGCCCGAGCTTCGTTTTTCGTCATGGACGTGGGGTAGCTGCTGAACCTCGCCATGGTTCTGTCCAACGCCGCAAGTCCGACGCCAGGAGCACCTCAAGTTCGACTACATATAACAGCAAGTACCACTACGGCCGGAGACCTCGGACCCGTCAAGTACCCTTTGGATGCGCCAAGTTCCACGACGCCGCATAAGTTTCTTCTTGAATGTGTATGACTTCGCAGATTTACCAAGTACCACGACATCCGGAGCCCCCGGATACGCCAAGTTCCTCTACGACCCATGTACATCTATGCCGCATCGAACCCAAACCGTCCTAAACGCATGCTTCGAAGGTATAACCACCGGAACTACCGCCCGTGGACCGAATGCATGTTTGTTGTATGAGATGAACCGCATGTTTTCACCGTATGCGATTGACGTTGCACGTTCCTTCTCGTTTTCCATGCCGTCGAACCGTGGGAACCCGATAACTGGGATCACCCCACCATCTCTAGCATGTTCCGCACATCCGCACACCTGCTTCTTTTGCACCGATATCTCAACGAGTTGTCGGAACCGGAATGTTGCCGTGGCACCATGTCCATTATCGTCGCCGTGGCACCCTTTCATTTCGTCATGGTGACCAAATGCTTCATAACATGCTCAAGTCAATATTTTCATTAAATTGCATAAAACTTGCATATGTCATCCGCATCATGTTAACAACATTTAAAATGTTTATATTTTTTGTTTCCATTAAATTGCTAAATTTGCATATAGGGATTTTCCGGAATTGTTGTTTGTTATTTCCGGCCTCATTTAAACTTGCCTAAATAGTCAGTTTAGTTATGCTTCACCTCTTGCCATGTTTAATAACATTTAATATTTTTGGGTACATAAACGTGAGAGAACTAAATAATTGATGTGGTGTTTCGTCAATATGCAACTCGTTGCATATTGAGCTCCACTTAATTTGTAGTGTTGTTTGTTGTACTTTGCCATGCCATGCCTCATTAAATCGGACATGCATCATACTTGTTTGTGCATCATGCCATGTGTATGTGGTGGTTGTTTACTATGTTGTTTGTTTCTTTCCGGGTTGCTTCTCTCATTAGCTTTGGTTTCGTTCCGGAGTTGTGAGGACTCGTTCGACTACATCCGTTTGTCTTCTTCATGGACTCGTTCTTCTTCCTAGCGGGATTTCAGGCAAGATGACCATACCCTCGATATCACTTCTATCTTTGCTTGCTAGTTGTTCGTTCTATTGCTATGCCGCGCTACCTACCACTTGCTATATCATGCCTCCCATATTGCCATGTCAAGCCTCTAACCCACCTTTCCTAGCAAACCGTTGTTTGGCTATGTTACCGCTTTTGCTCAGCCCCTCTTATAGCGTTGCTAGTTGCAGGCGAAGATGAAGATTGTTCCATGTTGGAACATGGATATGTTGGGATTCACAGTATCTCTTATCTTAATTAATGCATCTATATACTTGGTAAAGGGTGGAAGGCTCGGCCTTATGCCTGGTGTTTTGTTCCACTCCTGCCGCCCTAGTTTCCGTCATACCGGTGTTATGTTACTTGTTTTGTGTTCCTTACGCGGTTGGGTGATTTATGGGACCCCCTTGACAGCTTGCCTTGAATAAAACTCCTCCAGCAAGGCCCAACCTTGGTTTTAACATTTGCCACCTAAGCCTTTTTCCCTTGGGTTCTGCAGACTCAAGGGTCATCTTTATTTTAACCCCCCCCCCCCGGGCCAGTGCTCCTTTGAGTGTTGGTCCAAACTAGAGCCCTTTGCAGCGCCACCTCGGGGAAACTTGAGGCTTGGTTTTAGTTGTACGGATTGCTCATCCGTTGTGCCCTCAGAACGAGATATGTGCAGCTCCTATCGGGATTTGTCGGCACAGTCGGGTGGTCTTGCTGGTCTTGTTTTACCATTGTCGAAATGTCTTGTAACCGGGATCCGGAGCCTGATCGGGTCTTCCCGGGAGAAGGAATATCCTTCGTTGACCGTGAGAGCTTGTGATGGGCTAAGTTGGGACACCCCTGCAGGGTATAAACTTTCGAGAGCCGTGCCCGCGGTTATGTGGCAGATGGGAATTTGTTAATGTCCGGTTGTAGAGAACTTGACACTTGACTTAATTAAAATGCATCAACCGCGTGTGTAGCCGTGATGGTCTCTTTTCGGCGGAGTCCGGGAAGTGAACACGGTTTGGGTTATGTATGAACGTAAGCAGTTTCAGGATCACTTCTTGATCACTTCTAGCTTCGCGACTGTTGCGTTGCTCCTCTTCTCGCTCTTATTTGCGTATGTTAGCCACCATATATGTTTAGTGCTTGCTGCAGCTCCACCTCATTACCCCATCCTTCCTATAAGCTTAAATAGTCTTGATCTCGCGGGTGTGAGATTGCTGAGTCCTCGTGACTCACAGATTCTACCAAAACAGTTGCAGGTGCCGATGATACCAGTGCAGGTGACACAACCAGGCTCAAGTGGGAGCTCGAGGAGGACCTTTGATCGTTACTATGTTTCGTTTCCTGTTGATCAGTAGTGGAGCCCAATTGGGACGATCAGGGACCTAGCATTTGGGATTATCTTCTTTTATTTGGATTTGTCCGTAGTCGGACTATGTGTGTATTTTGGATGATGTATGTTTAATTAATGTATTGTGTGAAGTGGCGATTGTAAGCCAACTCTTTATCCCATTCTTGTTCATTACATGGGACTGTGTGAAGATGACCCTTCTTGCGACAAAACCACCATGCGGTTATGCCTCCAAGTCATGCCTCGACACGTGGGAGATATAGCCGCATCGTGGGCGTTAGAGGAACATAATTAAAAAAAAGACAATGCGACAACACCCGAAATACACAAGGGCAAAAGAAGAAGGAAGACAACAATCTGGCTCGTTGATCTCTACTTTCTTGATGCGTTGCTGCAGGCCGCGGGAACTAGTCTCCGCGTGAGTGGCGATGAGCTCTTTCTTGTCCTCAAGATGCTGCTTGAGAGCATCCACGGATTCCTCCACCAGCCTTCTGCGCTCGATGCGCGGCATGGCATTCTCGTCCATAAGTTTCTCGACGATGACGCCGGTCCTCTTCAACAAAGCAGTGGTCTCATCCTGCTGCTCCACACTTCTGACGATCTTCGCCCTCAGCAGGTCGCGCTCGGCCAGGAGCTTCGCATTGCTCTCATTTAGTTGTTGGATGACGCCGGTAGCCTGTTCAAAAGAGGCTTTCATGTCGTCCTGCAACCTCGCCTTGCCGGAGATCTGATCCATCTAGCTGACCCATTTCTGTTCTGTTGCCTAATCGCAGACAGTTAATCCTTCTGAAGCGTATGCCCTCAATCACACACCTTTATCTAGCTGCCCGTTTCTATTGTTGTTGGGAAACGTAGTAATTTCAAAAAAAATCCTACGCACACGCAAGATCATGGTGATGCATAGCAACGAGAGGGGAGAGTGTTGTCCATGTACCCTCGTAGACCTAAAGCAGAAGCGTTATGACAACGCGGTTGATGTAGTCGTACGTCTTCACGATCGACCGATCCTAGTACCGAACGTACGGCACCTCCGCGATCTGCACACGTTCAGCTCGGCGACGTCCCACGAACTCACGATCCAGCAGAGTGTCGTGGGAGAGCTACGTCAGCACGACGGCGTGATGACGGTGATGATGAAGCTACCGGCATAGGGCTTCTCCTAAGCACTACGACGATATGAACGAGGTAGATTATGGTGGAGGGGGGCACCGCACATGGCTAAGAGATCAATGATCAACTTGTGTCTATGGGGTGCCCCCTCCCCCGTATATAAAGGAGTGCGGGAGGGGGAGAGGGTTGGCCTCCTAGGCGCGCCCCAAGGGGAGTCCTACTCCCACCGGGAGTAGGATTCCCCCCCCCCTTCCCTAGTTGGACTAGGAGAGAAGGAAGGGGGAGAGAGGGAGGAAGGAAAGGGGGGCGCCCCCCCCCCCCACTTCCTAGTCCAATTCGGACCAGAGGGGGAGGGGGCATGCCGCCTGCCCTAGCTGCCCCTCTCTCTCTCTCCACTAAAGCCCATTAGGGCCCATATACTCCCCGGGGGGCTCCGGTAACCCCCCGGTGCTCCGGTATATGCCCGAACTCAATCGGAACCATTCCGATGTCCAAACATAGTCATCCAATATATCGATCTTTATGTCTCGACCATTTCGAGACTCCTCGTCATGTCCGTGATCATATCCGGGACTCTGAACTACCTTCGGTACATCAAAACACATAAACTCATAATATCGAACGTTAAGCGTGCGGACCCTACGGGTTCGAGAACTATGTAGACATGACCGAGACTCATCTCCGGTCAATAACCAATAGCGGAACCTGGATGCTCATATTGGCTCCCACATATTCTACGAAGATCTTTATCGGTCAAACCGCATAACAACATACGTTGTTCCCTTTATCATCGGTATGTTAACATCTTGCAGCTGTAGAACTTATTGGAGACTTCATATCTCTCAATCCGGGCATTTGCTTGAAATATTAACATCAACTCCTGGAACATCTCATATGCTCCATGACATTCAAAACGTCGTTGAAGTCCGGTTCTAAGCCGTAAAGCATGGCACACTGAACTATCGAGTAGTCATCAGCTTTGCTCTGCCAGACGTTCATAACATCTGGTGTTGCTCCTACAGCGGGTTTGGCATCTAGCGGTGCTTCCAGGACGTAATTCTTCTGTGCAGCAATGAGGATAATCCTCAAGTTACGGACCCAGTCCGTGTAGTTTCTACCATCATCTTTCAACTTAGCTTTCTCTAGGAACGCATTAAAATTCAATGGACCAACATCACGGGCCATCTATCTACAACAACATAGACATGCAAAATACTATCAGGTACTAAGTTCATGATAAATTAAAGTTCAATTAATCATATTACTAAATAACTTCCACTTAGATAGACATCCCTATGATCACGTAAGTGATCACGTGATCCATATCAACTAAACCATGTCCGATCATCACGTGAGATGGAGTAGTTTTCAATGGTGAACATCACTATGTTGATCATATCTACTATATGATTCACGCTCGACCTTTCGGTCTCAGTTTTTCGAGGCCATATCTGCATATGCTAGGCTCGTCAAGTTTAACCTGAGTATTCTGCGTGTGCAAAACTAGCTTGCACCCGTTGTATGTGAACGTAGAGCTTATCACACCCGATCATCACGTGGTGTCTCGGCACGACGAACTTTCGCAACGGTGCATACTCAGGGAGAACACTTGTACCTTGAAATTTAGTGAGAGATCATCTTATAATGCTACCGTCGAACTAAGCAAAATAAGATGCATAAAGGATAAACATCACATGCAATCAATATAAGTGATATGATATGGCCATCATCATCTAGTGCCTTTGATCTCCATCTCCAAAGCACCGTCATGATCACCATCGTCACCGGCGCGACACCTTGATCTCCATCGTAGCATCGTTGTCGTCTCGCCAACTATTGCTTCTAACGACTATCGCTACCGCTTAGTGATAAATTAAAGCAATTACATGGCGATTGCATTTCATACAATAAAGCGACAACCATATGGCTCCTGCCAGTTGTCGGTAACTCCGTTACAAAACATGATCATCTCATACAGTAAAATTTAGCATCATGTCTTGACCATATCACATCACAACATGCCCTGCAAAAACAAGTTAGACGTCCTCTACTTTGTTGTTGCAAGTTTTACGTGGCTGCTACGGGCTGAGCAAGAACCGTTCGTACCTACGCATCAAAACCACAACGATTTTTCGTGAAGTATGTGTTGTTTTAACCTTCAACAAGGACCGGGCATAGCCACACTTGATTCAACTAAAGTTGGAGAAACTAACACCCGCCAGCCACCTGTGTGCGAAGCACGTCGGTAGAACCAGTCTCGCGTAAGCGTACGCGTAATGTCGGTCTGGGCCACTTCATCCAACAATACCGCCGAATCAAAATATGGCATGCTGGTAAGCAGTAAGACTTTTATCGCCCACAACTCACTTGTGTTCTACTCATGCATATAACATCTACGCATAAACCTGGCTCGGATGCCACTGTTGGGAAACGTGGTAATTTCAAAAAAATTCCTACGCACACGCAAGATCATGGTGATGCATAGCAACAAGAGGGGAGGGTGTTGTCCACGTACCCTCGTAGACCGAAAGCGGAAGCGTTATGACAACGTGGTTGATGTAGTCGTACGTCTTCACGATCGACCGATCCTAGTACCGAACGTACGGCACCTCCGCGATCTGCACACGTTCAGCTCGGTGACGTCCCACGAACTCACGATCCAAAAGAGTGTCGAGGGAGAGCTTTGTCAGCACGACGGCGTGATGACTGTGATGATGAAGCTACTGGCGCAGGGCTTCGCCTAAGCACTACGACGATATGACCGAGGTGGATTATGGTGGAGGGGGGCACCGCACACGACTAAGAGATCAATGATCAACTTGTGTCTATGGGGTGCCCCCCTCCCCCGTATATAAAGGACAGGAGGAGGGGGAGAGGGCCGGCCTCCTAGGCGCGCCCCAAGGGAAGTCCTACTCCCACCGGGAGTAGGATCCCCCCCTTCCCTAGTGGGACTAGGAGAGAAGGAAGGGGGAGAGAGGGAGGAAGGAAAGGGGGTACCGCCCCCCTTCCTAGTCCAATTAGGACCAGAGGGGGAGGGGGGCGCGGCCTGCCCTGGCTGCCCCTCTCTCTCTCTCCACTAAAGCCCATTAGGGCCCATATACTCCCCGGGGGGTTCCGGTAACCCCCCGGTGCTCCGGTATATGCCCGAACTCACTCGGAACCATTCTGATGTCCAAACATAGTCATCCAATATATCGATCTTTATGTCTCGACCATTTCGAGACTCCTCATCATGTCCGTGATCATATCCGGGACTCCGAGATACCTTCGGTACATCAAAACACATAAACTCATAATACCGATCGTCACCGAACGTTAAGCGTGCGGACCCTACGGTTCGAGAACTATGTAGACATGACCGAGACTCATCTCCAGTCAATAACCAATAGCGGAACCTGGATGCTCATATTGGCTCCCACATATTCTATGAAGATCTTTATCGGTCAAACCGCATAACAACATACGTTGTTCCCTTTGTCATCGGTATGTTACTTGCCCGAGATTCGATCATCGATATCTCAAATACCTAGTTCAATCTCGTTACCGGCAAGTCTCTTTACTCATTCCGTAATGCATCATCCCGCAACTAACTCATTAGTTACATTGCTTGCAAGGCTTATAGTGATGTGCATTACCGAGAGGGCCCAGAGATACCTCTCCGACAATCGGAGTGACAATATTCTCGATCTATGCCAACTAAACAAGTACCATCGGAGACACCTGTAGAGCACCTTTATAATCACCCAGTTACGTTGTGACGTTTGGTAGCACACAAAGTGTTCCTCCGGTATCCGGGAGTTGCATAATCTCATAGTCATAGGAACATGTATAAGTCATGAAGAAAGCAATAGCAATATACTAAACGATCAAATGCTAAGCTAACGGAATGGGTCAAGTCAATCACATCATTCTAATGATTTGATCCCATTTAATCAAATGACAACTCATGTCCATGGCCAGGAAACTTAACCATCTTTGATTCAACGAGCTAGTCAAGTAGAGGCATACTAGTGACACTCTGTATGTCTATGTATTCAAACATGTACTAAGTTTCCGGTTAATACAATTCTAGCATGAATAATAAACATTTATCATGATATAAGGAAATATAAATAACAACTTTAGTATTGCCTCTAGGGCATATTTCCTTCAATTGTTCCTCCTCATCACAAACAGTTTATCCGAGTGAACTGTATGATGTATATCGCACACGTCTTCATCTGGCTGCCCGTTTCTTTTGTCCTGCCTCATCGCAAACAGTTCATTGAACTGAACCGTATGCCCTGCATCGCACACGCAATTAAAATCAGAACTGTGTTTGATGCATCCGGCATCACAAACATTTTGCACCTTTTTTGACGGTTCTTTTACACCACCATTTGCGATTATTGCATCGCACGAAGTTTCGTCGAAGGGTCTCTGATCGTAGTGTTGCGTTAGCAGCATCCTGCAGTAGTGGTAGTGGAATATTTATAGTGTTATCTCTAAGGTTACCGCAAAACTATTTTTACCAATCTCTGTGGTGGATGAAGTGTCGGTAATTTTTTCAATCATCATTGCAAACAGAACCATGATACAAGTGCCAATAACTTTCCAACTAGATTGAAGGAACATGACTACAAAATTGTTTCGAAAACTAGTTACGATTGGAAACTGCTCCTAACTTTCTCATTCATTTTCAGAGCGTGGGGTTTCGGGAAACTATCCACTACGAGCTACATCTTCTCTGCCACCAAGGACAACACTTTATTTTTTACAATAGGACCCAACATGTATGCCATTTGCGCAACATGAGAGCTTCGATGGAGGCTTACATAAGATAAGAGTTGGCCTGAAGCCAACCAAATGCAACAACAAGGAAAGTGATACACACTAGATAAACATAGCAGTGCCAAGTGTAAGACACACATAGAATGTCTGAGGTTCAATTGAATGAACACACACAGTTAAGGTGATTGTTAGTTTTCCTCTTCTTCGCCTCATGGATGCCTAACGTTGCCCACAGACCTTATACATCGAAATATCTAGCCCTCACTAACATATTTTTATCAACATGCAACCATACATACTCAACATTTAACATGTATAGAAAAGACTCACCTCAACAAGCAACCATGCATAAGAAGCCACCACAACATGCATACATGTATGAGAATCTCCATTGTATGATGATATTTATATTATATAATAATCAAACACAATAAAACCATATGATATTTTCAAATTTATATAGTCGTAATAGTATTCTTTCAAATATTAATGTTCCATACAACAAATTCTCATTGAAATATTTTTGCAAAACATACCCGCAACAACGTGCGGGGTATCATCTAGTACATAAAGTTTCCATCCTCACGAATCAAAACCCCGTACCAGGAAAAACAACAATTCATTCACATTGTTGGGCTAACGTGTGTTGGGAGCACAACTTCAGCCCACAAGTCCAATACACGTGAACCATTTATTTCAGTTGCATGTAATGACTGAGATGTCTTACAAAAATTTAATGACTGAGATGACATCTTTATAGAAGCAGAAGAAGAAATCCATAGCCTCCATGCAGTGGTATGTGAGAGAAGGAAGCGGATGCCACCGTAAGAGGATGAGAGAACACAAAAGGAAAACCACAACCCATAAGAAAGGTGAAAAGAAGATATGTGATTTTTTTTAGTATTTGATGGCTCCAGACAGATTGCCCTCGAGTTGGCGATCAGAGGCTAGTGTATTTCAGTTAAAGAACGGGGTGCATAGGCAAACAACGATGGATTGAGTTAGAATATGTTTGGTTTGTTGATAACTCAATTTTCTCTGTCTACTAAAACTAGATGATATCCCACATGTAGTTGCAGGAATGTTTTGCAATATGCTTTAATTGAGATTTGGTTGATGAAACGAGAACTAAAAATATTTATCAAATGTAAATAGCACAATATAATAGAATTTTTCATGCATGTTTACATGTTGAGATGAACAATTTTCTATGCATATGGTTGCATGTTGAGACGGCCTACTTGCAATATGTTAGTGGAGACAGCTATTTGGATATAGAAGATCTGTGTTGTTTGCTTTAGTGATTCAACGGAGATGGGCTTATTATAGAAGAGCCAAAATTTGCTATACAGTTGTTTGGTTAATTGTCTTTTGTAGTTGTTTGCATTGTTGTCGGCTGTCGACATGACGAGAGTGCTGTAAATCTCTTGATATTCCAAAGAGCCTATTGATTTTCAGTCGAAGTCAGAGTCGACCAATCGGTCTACGACCATGATTTCTTACTCTTAATCTTGAGAAGTTATTTTTTTCTGGTTGGTAAATCTCTGTCACTTATGCGTGTGATTGTGATTTTCCACTGCTATGTATCAGTTTATGCGTAGTTTTTGGCCTTTAGGCCCCTTTGCTTCGTAGTAAATGAAACAGGAATGAAAAACACATGAATGGAATGTCATGTGCATGCAAATCCTACAGGATTCGAGTCTATTTGATGACTACATAAAACAAAGAATTATTTCCAAGAATTTGGTGTGGTTGTAGATTTCCTATGAAATGTAGTATAAATGGTTATTTAGAAACATTTCCAAATTGCTACAGGATCGACACCTACTAATCAAACGACCAAACATAGATTTTTCCTTTCTTTCTAAGACTTCGTTCAAATCCTCCAATTCTTTTATGAAAATCCTTTGTATAGAAAAGGCCACTTGAGCATCTTTTTTTAGGATAAGGCCACTTGAACATGTTGTGTCAGCAGCCATCATCGGGCATGTGTGCAGCCCATGAGCGAGGAGAGCCCAACAAGTGTGCGTGCGAGTGCATCGCGACGTGGATAGCGCCACCGGCACCGGGGGACAGCGACCGTGCGCCGCCGTGACCGGACGCGGGCCACCCAACTGGCTGCCCCGCCCCGCCCCCGCCTGGATTGCGCGCCAGAATTCTCCATCCGACCGCCGTCTCTGGATCCTACGAGAAGCCGAACACGACAACCTCACCAAGACGCTCACGAAACCACCGGAGAAACCCCAAACTTTCAGCGATCTCTCATCCACACGAGCACCACCGCGTCAGTGCTGTCACCGTGACCTCAATCTATTTAAACACAGGAGGGATCGCCGTACTACGTTCCCTCCAAAACAAGCGAACTGCAACACCACACTCACATTTTGCTCTGCTCAGTTGCCACTAGCCAAGTACAGTAGTAGCCTGATCGATTTGTATGTAAGGTTGGCATGTCGCCCACGGCCATGTCGCTGACGACGACGAGCCACCTGCCCGTCTGCAAGGCGCAGGACGTCGCCAAGCAAGCGCCGCAGAGGCGGGCCTCTCCCGCCAAGATCACGCCCCCGTCGCCAGACGCTGCCGGGCTCCTCGGCAGGCGGGGGCTGCTCCAGTCCGCCGGGCTGGGGCTGGGACTCGGGCTCGCCGTGGCAAGGCCGGCACGGGCTGATCAGCCGCCGGTGCTGGCGCCGGAGGAGCTGACGTCGAGCCGGATGTCCTACTCCAGGTTCCTGGAGTACCTCGACGCCGGCGCGGTCAAGAAGGTGGACCTGTTCCAGAACGGCACGGTGGCCGTGGCCGAGGTGGACGAGCCGGCGCTGGCGAGGGTGCACCGCGTCAAGGTGCAGCTCCCGGGGCTCCCCGCCGAGCTGGTCCGGAAGATGCGGGAGAAGGGCGTCGACTTCGCGGCCCAGCCGGTGGAGCCCAACGTCGGGCTGGACGTCCTGGGCCTCCTGCTTAACCTCGGCTTCCCGCTCCTCTTCCTCGCCTCGCTCTTCCTGCGGTCGTCCGGCGGCATGAACGCGCCCGGCGGCGGGCCGAGCCTGCCCTTCGGGCTCGGCCGGTCCAAGGCCAAGTTCCAGATGGAGCCCAACACGGGCGTCACGTTCGACGACATCGCCGGCGTGGACGAGGCGAAGCAGGACTTCCAGGAGATCGTGCAGTTCCTCAAGTTCCCTGACAAGTTCACGGCGGTGGGGGCAAGGATCCCCAAGGGGGTGCTCCTGGTCGGCCCGCCGGGAACGGGGAAGACGCTGCTGGCCAAGGCGATCGCGGGCGAGGCCGGCGTGCCCTTCTTCTCGCTGTCCGGGTCGGAGTTCATCGAGATGTTCGTGGGCGTGGGCGCGTCGCGGGTGCGGGACCTCTTCAACAAGGCCAAGGACAACGCGCCGTGCCTGGTGTTCATCGACGAGATCGACGCCGTCGGCCGGCAGCGCGGCACGGGCATCGGCGGGGGCAACGACGAGCGCGAGCAGACGCTGAACCAGCTGCTCACCGAGATGGACGGCTTCCGCGGCGACAGCGGCGTCATCGTCATCGCCGCCACGAACCGGCCGGAGATCCTCGACGCCGCGCTGCTCCGCCCGGGACGCTTCGACCGGCAGGTGTCCGTGGGGCTGCCCGACGTGCGCGGCCGCGAGGAGATCCTCAGGGTGCACAGCGCCAACAAGAAGCTGGACCCCGGCGTGTCCCTCAGCGTGGTGGCCATGCGCACGCCCGGGTTCAGCGGCGCCGACCTCGCCAACCTCATGAACGAGGCCGCCATCCTCGCCGGCCGCCGCGGCAAGGACCGCGTCTCCGTCAAGGAGATCGACGACTCCATCGACCGCATCGTCGCCGGCCTCGAGGGCGCCAGCATGACCGACGGCAAGAGCAAGATGCTCGTCGCCTACCACGAGATCGGCCACGCCGTCTGCGCGTAAGCACACACGCACATCATCCCTCTCCTCGTCTCACACCATTATTTCTCTCGATTGCACTGAAGACTGATCGATTCTACCGCAGGACGCTGACGCCGGGGCACGACGAGGTGCAGAAGGTGACGCTGATCCCGCGGGGGCAGGCGCGGGGCCTGACGTGGTTCCTCCCCGGCGAGGACCCGACGCTGGTGTCCAAGCGGCAGATCTTCGCGAGGATCGTGGGCGGGCTCGGCGGCCGTGCCGCGGAGGAGGTGATCTTCGGCGAGCCGGAGGTGACGACGGGCGCGGCGGGGGACCTGCAGCAGGTGACGCAGGTGGCGCGGCAGATGGTGACCACGTTCGGCATGTCGGAGATCGGGCCGTGGGCGCTGACGGACCAGGCGGCGCAGAGCGGGGACGTGGTGCTGCGGATGCTGGCCAGGAACGCCATGTCGGAGAAGCTCGCGGCCGACATCGACAGGACGGTGAAGGCCATCATCGACGAGGCGTACGAGGTCGCCAAGGCGCACGTCAGGAGGACGCGGCCCGCCATCGACCAGCTGGTCGACGTGCTCATGGAGAAGGAGACGCTCACCGGCGATGAGTTCAGGGCGGTCCTGTCAGAGTACGTCGACATCGGCAGAGAGCAGAGGGACACCGCCGCGAGGACGGACATGGTCACTGCTTGAAACTTCACAACAGTAGAATTGTGTAGTGCAGACTGTGGTAGGATACTAGCATATATAGCGTGATGTAAATATGAATGTATATATGGTGCCTCACATCACATGCCTGATAGTACTACTAGTAGTAATTTTTGCCATACAAGCAGGTGTTTAGCCCAATTCTTCTGCTATCATAATTTGTGTTCTTCACCCAGAGCACAGGGATGCATAGTAGAAACTGAAATGCACCAGACTCTAATAAAACATGGAAGAAACACTTGGGCTCTGCATCAATAGTACTTGGATGCCTCCCCAGGTTCAAGAACCAAGAGACGTCTCTTTTTGTAGCTGGCCTTGAAGCAGGCCTGCCGAAGCCTCTTCGTCTTCTCCTCGAGCTCAACGTACGGCCTCTGCTCCAGGAGCCGCCTCTCCTGCTCCAGCATCTCCACCATCGCCCTCAGCTGCTCGCCGTCGTTCGCCTTGCCTGCCTCCTGCAGGACCTGCGATCATGACCGACATCGCAGAGCATTTACACAGAGAAACAACGGATGTAAAGTGCTGGCAGATTCAGATTCAGAGATAGGAAAACTAGTATGGACAAAGAGGGGACCTCGACGTCGTTGATGAGGGTCTGCAAGTTCTTCAGCTTGCGATGCGGCCACCTGGGAATCCCAAGCTCTCTGCATTTCTTCTTCAGAACGGTGAGCCCGACGTTCAGCTCTCGAGCCGCCTGCGTGATCGGCATGTAGAAGTACTGTGACACGAGCTCGAATGTCAGCACCCTCTCTGATCTAACGCGGTCTGCTCTCATGGCGTTCGAAGCTGCTCCGCTCTCCTCGCCATAACACAGTAGTGGCAACCCCTTCCCACTGTCTTCTGTGCTGTCATCAGATTGCTCTATAGCCTCCCAGCACCTCAGCAGATCATCATCAAAGCTTGTATCCAGCTCGCCTGTGTCGCAAGGAACAAGACAGGGAGCTGCATGCGAGCTCTACAACTTCAGAAACTACCACTAAAATCAAATACCACAGAAGTTGTTTTGCGTAACGTACCTTGCAGGCTGCTGCTCTGCGCGACAGCGGGGCTGTTAGAGCACAGTGGTTGGCAGCCGAAGCTCAGGAAGGGTAGACTGCAGAGGAGCGCCTCGTCTTCAAGCAGGTAACTATCATGCCAAACACTTGGCCCATAAGGCCAGAAGCTGGTACACGAAAAGAAGAACTGAATCAACTTGGCAAAAACAAAGGCACTACTTAGTACTTTCTGATGTACGCCTGTGCACTATCTTACTTTGTCAAACCATATGATGTATGAAATCAGAGAAAAAAAGTTACCTATGCTCTCCATTGGAATCCATTCTTTCTAGAGAGATCTGGAACATGGGCTGCCAAATACTCGTATGGGAGACGGAGGGAGTATATATGGAGCGGATGAAAGGCAAACCCAGCTCTTAAATGCTTGTATCACTAGGTAGATGGAAACGGCTAATAATATCGGAAATCATGCAAGGAATTAATTCCAAGAGTAGCTAATGGATCGGGAGTTACAGAAAAGGGAGTAAATACTGTGATTGGGTTGCGTGGTAATTAATAATTAGTTTTGGTAATGGCGGAACGTGCCTGGGGGTTCGTGCACTGAGTATGGCTAATCAAAACTTTTCGGCTAGTCTGCATGTTCTGTTTTCCAGAGATGATATTTATACTTCTTGGAACTGTAAGACTTTCATCACCCATCCATTCCATTTTTTAACTATCCATTGCCTATAGATAACGAGTGAATAGCATAAAATTACCACTTTTCGCGTTATGGTTTCAAAAAACTACCAAAAATTTGTTTGTGCCTGATAACTACCACTTTCGGTGTCGGCTGTTTCAAAAAACCCAAAACACACATTGCTAAGAAATTAAACCGGTTTATGACGGGTTGGGCCCGCACCTAAACAAACCGTCATGGAGGACCGCACCCAGGGAGGCCTCCTGCCAGTAGCCCTTCCGTGGAGCTCGCGGCCAGTAGCCCTTCCGTGGAGCTCCCTTCCGTCGCGCGGTCTTCGTCGAGTACGTCAGGAGCTCGTGGCCAGCAGCCATGGCTCCCTCCCCTTGCTGGACGCCGCCATGGAGGACCGCACCCAGGGAGGCCTCCTGCCAGAGTTAGCCGCCAGTGCCACCCGCAGCCGCGACCCACCTCTGCCTGGACCCTGCACGAGCGGTGGCTGCGGGGGTTGGCCGGCAATGCGGAGCAGCGCCTCTGGCCAGTGGCGCCATGGCTCTAGGGCTCTAGGCCGTAGAGGACAGCGCGTCGGGCTACAGACTACGGGGAGGAGAAGAGGATTTGGGGAGAGGAGGCGGTAGTGGAGGCGGAGAAGCGGCCCGCCGACGCCAGCGAGGTGGAAGAAGGGGCGGCTGGCGCTGGTGGAAGGAGAGGCGGCCATTGCTCCGTCGCCCTGCTGGACGCCGCCGTCCGCAAGAACGCCGTTGTGAGGGTGGATGCGGTCGTGCGCGTGGGCCAGCAGTGTGGCCGGCGCCCATGGCCGCGCCGCTGTCTCCGGTCAACTTTGGGTCTTTCACCGGTGGGGAGTTGAGAGAGGAAACGTCGAAGAAGGAGAAGGGAGCAGAGAGGAGTGAAGGAAATGAGGAAGAGACACATGGGCCTCACATGTCAGCTAACGGTCAAATAGACGGTTGAACTGACGGTTCGTTTAGGTGCGGGCCCAACCTGTTATAAACCGGTTTAATTTCTTAGCAACGTGCGTTTTGGGTTTTTTGAAATAGCCAATGCCAAAAGTGGTAGTTATCAGGCACAAACAAATTTTCGGTAGTTTTTTGGAACCATAACGCGAAAAGTGGTAGTTTTATGCTATTCACTCATAGATAACATTTAATCGAATTGATATTCATGAAACTTGTTTTCGCTCCTGTTCGGCTTTAAACTATCTAGGAATACTCTGTACTCGGCTTTAAACTATCTAGGAATACTCTGTACTCCACTACTCCTACCTTAATCAGTCAGAAAGTCGAAAGATAAGCCTAACATTGTGTAGAGTTTTGGCCAAAAATACCCATTTCTTAGTTAATTGCTTGAGATGTTCATGGAATAGTTTTGGACCATTTGGTTGATAATCAAGATTTCATCAAATTCCAACAGATAATTAGGAAAGGGTTTTTATTCATTCATCTAGATGGTGGATTATAGCAATAGTATAGCACCCCCTCCCCAAATTCTAAAGTGTATCTAGTTTTGGAAAAGAAATCCCTTATAGTAGACCGTCGCCCCGTATTTCACCTTGCTTTTCCAAAACGACTCCACTTCCGTTGCACGCCCATTTTGTGTGGTTAATGATAGTACCAAATTAAGCGCCCGATCCAGTAGTTTCAATTTTCTTCTCCACCGCTTCATCTCTCGTCTCATCTTTCACAATCACCGCTTCGTCTCTCATCTCACCTTTCACAATTGAGCTTCTTTGGCGCCATGGGAAGATGGATCGCCCTACTTGATTGAGTGTGTCATGGCCGAGGGCGAGGGCTGGGCGCCCGACTCATTTGGTGGCACCTAGACCTCGCCTCTGGCCATGCCACCGTTAGTGTGGCCATGTAGTCATCACCTTCATCATCCTCGTCTTCAACTAAGTTGAGCGCCTAGACCTCGCTTCTAGGCATGACACCCTCGAACGAGTCGGATGTGCAGTCATAACCTCCGTTCTCCGCGTAATTGACTGAATCTTGGTGCCCAATCATCACATCTGGCCATGGCGACCTCAAGCAGAGCTAGGCGAGAAGAAATCACATCCATCCTTTCCACCGTTGAACGAGTCAAGCACCCGATCCTCGCCCAACCGAGGTGAGCGTTCTGCGTAGCACCAGAGAAGATAGATGGAGACATGAAATGGGAGGGAGACAAAGCGGTGGTAGACAAGCGGATAAGAAAAGATCAAAGCTGGCGTGTGGTGCGACGGAAGCATGTCTTCGTTTCAGAATAGCATGTTGAAATTACAGGCGACGATCTACAATATGGGATTTTTATCAAAGTCAAATACCGATTTAGTTGAGGGCTATCTGTAAAACTCTATTCTCTCTTTAATTAATATATGAGGCAAATCTTTTGCCTCCGTTTCCAAAAAAAACGATTTAGAATTTGGGGAGCGAGTGTTATGTCAGAGGGGTGATGATTCATAAACAGGTAATCAAGCACGCAACATTATATGCTTATTTAGAAGGCATAAACAAAATGATGATGCTAGGAGAGTAACTTATGTGCCAATCTTTGAATGGACCTGTTGTGTGATCTGTTCAGCCAGGCCTTGCACACGTGTTTTTGAGTTGAGAGAGATAATGTGACAACGTGGTTCGTGATTAGATGTGAAACAACACTTTAAAGTTTATTTGAGTATCAAAACACATGTGTACCAGATAAGTGGGAGTAATACAAACTCACTTGAGTTGCTTGGCTTATCCCCATGTTTCTTGGCTTGTGCAACTGCCGTCTTACAAAGCCAGCAAAATAAGCCCACTGTCGAAAAAAATAAATCATTTAAATAGTCTACTTTAGCTGTTCATGCATCAACTCACAAATTTTTGATTATTTTGATTAGAGATTGCACACAGATCAACAAGTGTAACATATGGCTATAAGAGCTCAATTAACAGAGTTTGTAAATAGCTGATTTGGGTAGGGTACAAACAGTACATGAATGAGATATGTACAAGTCAAGAAGAATCAAAGACAGAAAATATTTGTTTGTTTCTACACTGCAATCTTTTTCTTTGTTCCATATAAATACTACAACAATCTCACCGTACCGTCTAGCTCCAATCTCTGGATGACATGTCAAAACATTCTAGGACTGAATATATCTCCTGGATAAAGGGATGGGAGGTATCTCCTGCGTTGAAGGCATGCACCTGGTCGTGCAAATCAATCCAGCTGTACCCAGCATGCTTGTGAACACCTTGCCGTTCCATCTCTTCCCTTGCCAGAGATGCACTTCCCCACCTTCCCTCACGAGCATGTAAGTTATGAATCAGAACATATGGAGCAGAACTCTCAGGATCAATCTTGGATAATGCCTTTGCAGCCATGTGAGCCAGTGCTTCATTCTTCTTCGCCGTACATGCTCCGAGGAAAGATCCCCACACAGATCGGTCCGGAGCAATCGGCATGCTATTGATTACCTCCAATGCATCATCAAGCTTACCATGTCGGCCTATGAGATTGACAAGTGCTGAGTAGTGCTCAATCCTAGCAGCAATGCCATACTCATGGACCATGGTGTGGAAAACCCTCCATCCTTCAGAGACAAGGCCAGCATTTCCACATGCACTCAAAAGAGAAATGAAAGTTATGTGTGTTGGCATAACCCCGGCTCTCCTCATTTCTTCGAACAGCTGCAAGGCTTCTGTAGCACGACCATGGTGTTCATAACCTCCAATCAGTGCATTCCAAGACACTAAACATTTTTGCGTACGCATCTGATTGAAGATGGATTCCGCATCAGTTATTGCCCCACCTCTGGAGTACATTGTTATAAGGGCATTGCTAATTGCAGTATCTGGCAGAAACGACTTCTCAATAAGTTGGTGGAGCTGAGCTCCAAGGGGCAACATAGGGATCGACGCACATGCTGCTAGAACTGAAGAGAAGGTGTGCCGATCAGGCGTCCCACCAACTTCTAGCATCTTTGAAAACAGCTCAATTGTACCATCATAGTCCCCATTTTGTTCATAACCTGATATCATTGTATTCCAGGAGATGATTGCACGCTCTGGCATCCTATCAAAAAATCCACGGGCATGCTCAACCTCTCCTATCTGTGTGAATCCTCGTATTATTAAATTCCAGGACACCATATCAGGGTCTGGCATTTCCCAAAACAGCTGCTCTGCTTCCTGCATATTGGACACCTTGGCATACCCAGCAACCATAGTGTTCCACGATTCCAAGTTCTTAGCCGGCATCTCATCAAACAGCATCCTGGCTGAGCAAACATCTCCAGTTCTGGTATAGCACATCATCATTGTGTTCCATGACACAACATTTCTCTGAAACACCCTCATATTGCTCATCTGGTGCTGATTCTGACCTCTGGGTATCATATCAAATAATCTTCTGGCATCATCCACCCTCCCAACTTGCCCATACGCAGCGATGAGTGTGTTGTAAGCATCAAGAGCCTTGTCCATGTCTTTCACCGTCAAGCGCTTTGTCAACAGCTCCTCTGCCTCATGCAACCGGCCATTCTTGGCTAACCCAGACACCAGTGTGCCCAGAGACGCAGAGTCCTTCACAGGCATCGCATTGAACATGTCGAGGGCCTTGCTCACCTGACCAGCAGCAAAGAACCCGGTGACCATCGTGTTCCAAGAAGTGACGCCCCTCTGCGGCATCTCGTCGAATAGCTTCCCGGCCTCGCCCATGAGCCCGCGGCGCACATAGGCGCTGAGGAGGGTGTTCCACGTGACGCCGTCGCGCTGTGGCATTTCGTCGAACAGGCGGCGCGCGGCGGCGAGGTGGTGGGAGTGCGACGAGCGGGAGTAGGCGGCGAGGAGAGTGTTCCATGACACAACGTCCCGGACGGGCATGGAGGCGAAAAAGGCACTGGCAGCGCTTACGTCGCTGCGGCGGGCTAGCGCCGCTAAGAGCGAGTTCCAGGTCACGACGTCGCGGACTGGGAGAGCGTCGAAGAGGCGCCAGGCTGCGGCGAGGCGGCCGCGGCGGAGAAGAGCCGCGAGGGAGCGGTTGTGTTGCCGGACCAGCTCGCCGGTGGGGGGTGCAACCGTAGCCGCGGCTGCGGCCGCGGCCGCCGCGCGGCGGTGGGCGACGCCTTGGATGGGAGGCGGCCATCTCCGCATCAGGATTCAAAGGATCCGGCGGTCCGGGACTCTTGGGTACGTGACTACGTGGTGAGTTCAACTGTGCGCGGCCGCGGCGATTGTCCGGTGACGTTGAGGTGGTTTGGTTTTGACCAACTACGAGTATACCTTTTCAAAGTATTCTAGATTTAAAATTTTCAAATTATTAAATCAGCAAGATAAGTTATACATAAAAGCACTATGATTAGAAATGTTTTTTATTACAAACGTGTTAATATGACTTTTGTATCCCATGACCCACGATTACTATCTATCTATTCTTGTTACATATAAAAGATGTTAGTCCGACTTTATATTAACTAGAAGAACGCCCGTTGTAACGGGGCCACGTTAACTTTAAAAGTTCAATATCAATTATGTTAATGTTACATTTAATATTCTCATACATATTAAGTGACATTGAAGACCTTTTTTACCATCAAATTCTCACACACACACACCCTCTCCCTCCCTCTTCCTCACTCTCTCTCCCCCTCTCCCTCACTCAGGAGGTGGGACGAAAATAAACCCGCAACGGAGACTACCAACTGAGACATTAGGAGTAGAGATCATTTTAGTTGATAAGAATAAATAGAAAACAGTGTTAAAAAGGAGAAACAAATTAGAATACATTGAAAAACCAAAAGGACGATGTAAAAGGGGATTCGCCCTGCCCCCGGCCTTGCCACCGAACCGGCTCAGCGGTCCAGTCCCCGCGCGGTCGTCTTCTCCTGTTCCCCGAGTCGCGTCGCTACAGAGCCGGGCTCCCGCCCGACCACCTCGCTGGCATCGAAGGGGAATGGATAAGGGTGACGCCCTTCCTTCCCTGCCCCCATGGCCTCACTCCTCCTCGACGCCCCCTCCCAAATCCACTTCTCCTCCTCGCTCGCTCGATCCCGTCGATCTGGACGAAGTCAGACGCCACGGCCACCATGACCGACCCCGTCCACATGGCCACTGCCCTCCCTGCAGGCTAGGAGCTTGTCGAGGAGCTCCGAACGCCTTCGTTACTTCGTCTGCGCCAACGAGATCAAGTCCAGCACCCCCGCATCGACGTCGTTGCCGTCTTCCTCAACCTTGGGCCACCGCGACATTGCCGTTCGATCCGCGCCGCCCCGAGCTCCCATGTCTTCCCCTAGGGCGCCATTGACACCGCCATGATCTCCTCTTGCCTTTCTCATATTTCCCCTCTCGTTTGCTCTCGTTAGGTATTTCGCCGTGGCCGAGAATCGCCGTCCGCCATGGCCATTGCAGGGGTAGCCACCGAGCTCCTCGGATTGACCCCGTGGCACATGCCCGCTCCTATGCACGTCCATGCCCGAGCCTGCCGCTCTTCTTCCGCACCCGCGGGGCCACTCCCTCTCCATGCCCACGCCCGTGCTACACCATGTCGGTCGTGCCCGCCGCTGCCGTCGCGCTCGCCGCAGCCACCGCACCACTGTGCCCCGCGCGACACACACCCTGGCCGCGCGCCACACTCTCGCTGGCTGCGCTCGCCCCGTGGGCATCTTCAGTCGTGGCCATCTTTTGTCGGCCGCCCCCTCAGCCACGCCGGCCGCATCTCTGCCCTCCACCGTCGGCCGCTCGCCTCGCCTGCTGCGTGTTGCTTCCTGCTGCTATGCGCTGCTCTACCGCTGGCGTGGACAAATGTGGCGGAGGGATTGTTAATGGAGTACGAGAAGGAGGTGGCGGAGAAGGTGTGGAGAGGCAGGAGGTCTGGGGCGGTGTCACCTGGCTGTGGTGGAGGTGTTTATGCGAGAAGGAGACGGAGTGGAAGGAGAGGTCACAATTGGAAAGAATCGCAAAAAAAAATCATAACCCGAAGATCTCAGTTCAAAAAAATGCTAATATCGATGGAGGGGTGATTTCCTTCAATATGTGGAAACACATAGGAAATATTGGTTGTTATCAAGGAAAGGTAAAAATTTAGGAAAGTTAGGATTTTTGAACCGATTTCTATGCAAATGGGGTTTTATTGTTTGGTAACGTGATATCAGTACCTGCCCGTTTGTGACGTGTCTGATTAGGAAAGTTTGGAAATGTTAAGAAACTATTTATTGGGAGGAAAGTTGTGACGTGTCTGTTATTTGTTTCCTAAAACAAATTTCACTAATAAGAGAAATCGATTGATTTAGATAAGTTAGGAAAGTTAGATTAAAATATATTATTTGTTTTCTGAAAATCTGTTATTTGTTTCCTAAGACAAATTGAACCAATAAAAGGAATCGATTGATTTACATAATTTAAGGAAGTTAGATTAAAATGTATTATTTGTTTCCTGAAAATCTGTTATTTGTTTCCTAAGACAAATTGAACCAATAAAAGGAATCGATTGATTTGCATAATTTAAGGAAGTTAGATCTGTGATTTGTTATACGTTAGGAAAGTTCTGGTTGTAATAAAGAGTGGGGAGAAAAATAAACCGATGGACCAGGGTGGGAGGGGGTGGTGGGAGGAGAGACGAAAAAACCAGCAAAAATAAACCGCGGACCAGGGTGGGAGGGGGTGGTGGGAGGAGAGACGAAAAAAACCAACGAAAATAAACCGCGCAGACGATTCACCAACTCGTCCATTAGGAGTAGAGATAAAGCCATCAAACGTTACATAAAGGTTTTGCACTCAAACATAAGCCAACCAGATAGGGTAACAATACCGGTAGTCACAACCGGCAACACAAGAACACCACGCATGCCTACAAATAACCAAGATAACAAAACACTAAGGAGGAGGAGGCTACAACCCATCTATGGATGCTGAGCTTGATCTGTACTCATAATGAAGTTCATCGTTGCCCTAATGCGAGAGATCATTGAAGCGGTTAGCGCACTCAGGTTGGATGCAGAAAGGATCAGGCAAGCGGGGCAAGGGCTGGTATCACAGTATGCTGGTCTGGATGGTGCTAAAGCAGCTGGTGCTATAACGAAGGCGACAGATGAAGACGGGACGAGCTCTATACATACCACCCCTATTCATGATCCAGCAGCATATCAGGCCAAAGAAGAACAGATGAGCCTCCCCCAAGGTCCACCGCCTCCACTCCAGGTCGCTGGGGGAACAAACGGAGATGGGAAGGCTGTCAAATCCAAGGTAGCTGAGAACACGGAACAAATCACTCAAAGCCCTATGTACCCCCCGGGTTTTGAACCAGGGTCGCAGGTGGGTCTTGGGGGAACGGATGCGAATGGAGTTAACGGGACACTTATGCAAGATGGAGGCAAAGAGATGGTGCAGAAGGATGGAGGAGGAACAAAAGAGAACAGGGTGGATCCGATGCAGGGAAGAGTGAAGACCCAGGGGCAAGTTCAGGGCAGGAACCTGAAGATGGCAGTGGGGGATACAGTTTCAGTTCTGGGAAAAAGAGGTGAACGTGCGATAGGAGCAAACTTAACTGATGCTGCTAGGGATGTTACAAAGGGCACTATCCAGAACAAGAAGAAGAAGTGGGCCAGCAAGAACAATGGAAAGGATGACAAGGGTAAGCCAGGTGGAAAGGAAGCAACCGAGCTTGGGGCTCTCGGTCAACTGGTGGATGCCAAGGAGGGCGTCCACCAGGAGCCATGACACTCCTAAGTTGGAACTGTCGGGGCCTAGGGCAACCCCGCACGGTTCTGTAGGGTAACGCAGCAGAAAACAAAAAAAATTCCGACCTACGCACCAGCCCAGGACCACTATGGAGACTGCATACATGGTTTGATCTTTTTCGTTACCGACTCGTAGCGCAGCGGGAAGTAGAGTCGATGATGATCGGCGGTGCAGATCCCCGCAGCTAGGATTTACAACCTCCCAACCGCGAGGATGTATACCCTCATCTGCTCCTCAGACAGCCCTCCGGGAGGCGGTCGAACAACCCCCCCCCCCGGATGGTGTCGCGGACAGCCCTTCGGGAGGACCTTCGAAACTCGAACGGTCACTCGGACAACCCTTCGGGAGGACCTTCGAAACTCGAACGGTCACACGGATAGCCCTTCGGGAGGCACTCACGAACTAAGACCGAAACTACGATCTCTCTACAGAGTTGCACACATACGGTGTCATCTATCCGGTAGGGCTTCGCCGTCCAGAACTAGTTCCCACCGGAACCCAGACAGCCTTTCGGCTCTACGAAACTATTTCGCTGGGAGGGAGAGAGAAGCCAGATCATGCATGGCACTTGTATGTGAGAAGGGATGATCCTTTAGGCAGCCCCCTCCACCCCTATTTATAGGCCAAGCCCAAGGGTGGCTTCTCCAAGAAGCCAAGGGGGGAAATACCAAAAAGGCCCTCAAGGTGGCTTCTCCAAGAAGCCAAGCAAAAAGCACTTTCACTATTCATGACGACATTTTTCAGCGTCCGTTCGAACTGAAAATATTTATGTGGGCTCAGAACATTTCCAGTACCCACTAAAATAATTTTCAACGCGTTCCGAAACAATTTCGGTTTAGTGATTTTCATCTGCGAAAAGCAAACAAGAATGCGTTTTCACTATTCATGAAGACAATTTTTCGCGTCCACTAAATCCGAAAATATTTCTGTGGGTCTTGGAATAATTCCAGTACCCACTAAATGATTTTGGATTCGTTCTGAAACAATTTCAGATTAGTGAATTTCATCTGCGAAAAACAGCCAAAGCGGTACCGGCAGCTCCGAAACATTTTCGGTTTTTATTTTCTGAAAATTCCAAAAAGTTTCCAGAATGATTCTGGCACCCTCCAAGAATTATCAGGCATGTGCCGAAACCATTTTGACTTAATGGCATACCCCGAAACAACTTTTTCGGTTTCACCGAAACTCATCCGGTGACCTCTCTCTACGGTACGATTCCGCTGTCCGAAACTTTTCGGTGTCCGAAACTTTTTCAGTGATTTTCTCTCAGACTCCCTGTCTAGTATTCAGCAGATAGATGACCCTTAAGCGTGTGACCCTATAGGTTCGGTGAACTATAGACATGACCTGGAACCCCTTCCGATCAATGATCAACATCGGAGCCGTGGACACCCATATTGACCCCTATACCCACACGAATGAATATTTGAGTGAACCTCCAGTTGAGGTGAGCTATTCCTGTTGCTTCACGATATATCACAAACACCTGAGGTGAGATTTATTGCATCCTCCTGGGCCAACACTTTGTCCACTATGCAAGTTACCTCGTTACCGGTTTTGTTCTCTTTTCTCGTTTCGTGTTCCGGCATCCCCGTGATCAAATCACAAAGTGTCTGGCCAGACGATGATGGACACCGTAACACCGAGTGGGCCCGAGTATATCTCTCCATCGTCGGAGGAGAAAATCCCAATCTTGAGCTATCAAGTTACTTAACATACTTTCCCATGAACTCGTAAGCCGCCGTAATAGCCATCCAGTTACGGATGACGTTTAACAAACCCCAAAGTTCATGAAGCAAGCATGAAGAAACTCGATACTCTCATGGTCTAAGGAATTATGCAAACATTAACTATCTCTGTGTTATAAACCATTAACTTGTGACGAATGAATCTCTTAGCATAACATCAATCCGGGTCGATTCAACGCAAATGTTCTCTTAACATTGTGCCCTCAAAATTGCTGGCATAGACATGCCCATGATCAGGAAAACAGAACCATCATGCAACACTTGAGCTAGTCTTAGAGGCCAGACTAGGAATACTTCTTACCGTTTATTATTCCACACGTGCATATGAGTCTTCCTCCGAGCCTCGTGGATATTGCAGACTCGAGAATCATTGCAGTTATAGCATGGAACATAAACATAATTATGAACTCGGAGATAAATAATATCATTTATTATTGCCTCTAGGGCATATCTCCTACAGACTCCCACTTGCACTAGAGTCAATAATCTAGCTTATGCTAATGCACTTCACACCTGTGGCACACCGGTGTAAATATGCTTCGCTTGTGGTATAGCCTGATGTCCAACGGATCTGACGACTTCAGTTCCGTGTGTATCTTTGCATGTCCTCGCGTTTTCACGTTTTCACAAAATTCATATTTTGTGTGGACTTGGCTTTGTATGTATGTGAATCACAGGTCGAACCTGGATTCCTCAGACTGAGTTATGGAGCAACTACCTGCAGTAGTGTCCCATTGTCAAAAGCCATCTTGGAACTATACTAAGTTCATGAATGAACTATATGATTCAACATCTTCTTTGTCGCTTCTAAAGCGTCAACATACTTAGCCCTTGTTATAGAATTCGCCACAGTAACTAGTTTGAACAAATTCCAACTAACTGTGCCACCACATTGTGTGTTACACAAAACCCTTAATTTAAATCGAAAATCGCATGGAGAAAAGATGAAGACTGTATCGATGTAACATTTTACAACGAACTCTTCATGATCTCTGCTTGCGAGAAAACCATGTCATCAGTACTTACTCTAGTACTCTGTGACATCTTTCACTGTTGTCCCATGATCAGTAATTTGATCACTTTGGTATCCATACTCGCAACACCTTGGGAGTATCGGACATATCTGGTTGTTTTACATACCATGGAATACATGATTAATCCAAACACAAAAGTGTGTGGAATCTGCATCATGTATTTTACTCATCAGTGTTTTGGGACACCGAGTCTTGCAAAAACTCTTTCCATGTGACTTTGGCAAGAATCACTCCTTGGCGTTTTAAATGCTAAAAGGTTTTAGCATCTTGTCAATATGTATTCATTGCTTAGCCCCATTAGGTAAATCTATCTCCATAGATCATCATGCCTAATATTGAGGCTATTTAGCCTAAGCACTTCATCGAAAAACTATTTTCAAATGAAGTCCTAATTTGTGTCAAGAAATTTATTTCCAATTACCAATGTGCCAAGCACATAAGGTTTTTAGAAATATTATTACGCTCCCACTTACTTTCTTGAATTACAAGCATCTTCGTTACCCATTGATGAAGTCAAAACCCCTTTGACCATTTCATCAAAACACGAAGATTCCAACTCCATTTTGCTCTCTTCTGTCCATTGCTGGAACTCTGAAGTTTGCATACCTACTAGCATCCTCTGGATCGACAAATTACTTTGGACTGTATCATATACAAGTCCTAGCTTTCATTTCCATCAGATGGAAATCCTTTTATCATCCATGTTTCATATCTCATGATTGAAATATGTATTAATTGCTAGTTCAACCCGAACCGACTTTAAGCATCGCTACGATGAAAACAACCTCATCGTAGTCAACTCTTGAACTTGTTATTTCAACAAGTCGAGCTTTATGGATAAAACATTTTATCCGTATCAGTTTTAAGTTCCATAAATATTCGTTAGACTCTAAGTCTTCCGAAAGGTGTATCAAGGTTTTAATCTTGAATCACTTATATGGAAACTAACTCGGGTTGTATTGGCATTTAGCCAATTCCGGAGTCAGGGCCCATCAACGCTTCCTTGTGTATCGTAGGTATAATGTTGTCTAACAACAATATCTCGTTTGCGCACCTGAGAGGTTTGCACGAGCCTTGCCTACGTGGTTCAGCTGCAAGTTCGACCGAAGTTCATACATTTTATTGTAGAGACTTCCGTATCAGTCGCAGTAGGAAACTCTGGAATTACTTCCAAGGTCTCTTTCCTTTGATCTGATGACGTAGATACTGTTTATCTCGTCGAGTTGCACTATTCTCCCACTCACCTTTTTGAAAGAACCATTCTCTTTAAAAGCACACCGTTTCGCGGCAAAACTATTTGCCTCGGTATAGTGAGGGAGGAATACCCAACATTTTGGTATAACCTACAAAGTAGCACTTGTCTGATTTGGAATAGGTTTGTAACCTTTTACACAAGCCCCATATTCCAAATGTTAAGAAAAGATATAACATGGTTGGGCGTACCATACCATGGCTTCATTTCAACAGACCCGATGTAGCTCTTTTCAGTGTAAAAGCCGCAGTCTCTAAAGCATCACTTTAAAAGGGATAATGGCAAATTTATTTATGTCATCTTTGACCTTACCATGTCATAAATGGTTTGATTACATCTCCACGGACTTTCCACTTGCAGTGGTGTTCCGGGAGGTGCAAGTTATGAAACCCCTTTCACAACTCATCAGACATTCGCTAAACATGTAACTCAAATATTCCTTTGTGCAATCAAATTGCAGAAACATAATTTTCTTGTTACAATAACTTCTACTTCATTTTTGAGAACCTTTCGAATGATTTCAAAAGATCCAGACTTACGTCTCATCAAGTAAATATCCATATATCTACTTGAGTCATTTCTGAAGATAAATAAATCCACCACTAACAACACTTATCGGACTACACACATCAAATGTATGATCACTAATAAGTTTGTTGTTCGTTCCTTATGGCCTGTGAACGGTATTTTAGTCACTTCACTTTTCGGAGGAAAGTTGCAAGTGTCAGATGATTCAAAATCAAAAAGACTTCAAAATCCATCATAATGGAATTTTCCATGCGGGTTTCTCCAATGTGACCAAATGTAGTGCCACACTTGTGTGGTATTCTTTTAGTCTTGCGACATTTAGCGTCAGTGTTATGGATGTATCATATTACCCTCAATATTCATAACATACGTCCCATCGATGGATGGAAGTATGGCCCTTATGTTATTCATAATACTTAACAACAATTGTTGTTTTTATGAACAACTCTTTTGCAACAAACATTGTGCAATGGGCTAGAGTGTATGAAACTCTAAAATGAATTATGAAAGTAAACCCAGAGGTATTGTATTATTATCAATATTCATAACATACATCTCATTCATAATGAAAGTATGGCCCTTGTGTTATTCATAACATCGAACATAAAAAGTTCTCTTATGAACAACCTTCTTGCAAGATACCTTATGCAATGGGATAGAGTTTGTAAAACTCTAAATGAATTATGAAAATAAATACAGACGGCAATACACCGATGGAAGGTATAGTAACATTTACTATGTTCCCTGTGTATACCTTAACCTCATTTCTAGCTAGTCTTTCAGGCCATAGTAGTTCTTACATCGAGTTGCAACAGAATGCAATCGAGCGGGCATTTTTGTGATGAACTCACAATACCCAAGAATTAGTGATTAACATGTTTAACCATAATTCGCAAGAACTATATCTTTGACCAGCCTTCTATACATCAAAAACTTGTATGACATTCATACATGAGCTGGATATTCCAGTCTTCTTTCCTTTTGCCTTTATACTTCTAGCAGTTTAACTTTTAGTATTTCTCCTACTCTCAGAAGAAGCACCCAACTTAAGAGTGGCATTAGCCCCGGACTTCCTAGGCGTGTAAGTCATACTAACACCCTTTGGACACTTCCTTTCTCTTTAAGTTGTTGTTTTATTCACCTTTCATTATATGACAGGCGTTCTTCTGGATCCCTTTCCCAACAGTCAAATGCATAGTAAACACTTTTACTAATACTTGCAAACAAACATTGCTTTGTTTGTATCTGAAAATAATTTTCAGTTCCATGAATATCATATAACTATCCCAACTTTCGAAGTTTGGGTTTCATGGAAGCAAACATATTCCACTTGACCGTAACAGAATTCTAGCTTTTGGATCGAAGGACGAGAGTCACATGATCCATAGCATTAGCGGGAGGATACGGAAAGCATGCGATAGGACAAAGTCCTTCTCGGCACTTTTGAGGACAATCCTCATATTACGTTACCAATCGTAAAGTTTTAACCAGATATTTAACAGCTATTCAATTTTAATAGGGAAGGTGGAAATGCGAGCCATTATTCTACAACTATTATGCAAGAAACACTTAGACAGTGTTCATAATTAATTGCACTGAGAATTAAACATGTTAATTCAACAGTGCGCTCCCACTCAAATCAATATCTCTCATAATTGATTTAGAGTGATTCAAGATCCATATTTCTATTCGATGCCATTGACGGGTTCATCACTGATGACACGAATTTCAATCGGTAGGCCAACTTGCCGATCACATCTCTATGTGATTCTTGTTCATCTTTCGATGGGCGTGTTCCGAGCTCAGGACTCTCCTGCCTGAACGTCAAAGACAACCAAGTGATCTTGCTGCGAGGTCTGACCTCACCCGCCTCATTCCTCTCGATTCGTTCGTGCTCATGTGTACATGGCGCACCCCGAAAAGATACGAATTTCAGACGGTGCTACACTTGGGTGAACACTAACTACTTTGATATTTTAAGTGAGAGATCACCCTAATAAAAAGCGACTACCGCGCAATCAAGAAGGGTGCATCATAAGGGATAAACATCTCAGGCAATTCATAATAGCATGATATGGTATAGCCCTTTCTGACGGAGAAGTATTTCATTTCTTCGTCTTCGGCATTCGCGTCGGTGTTCACCTTCGCGAAGATTGCCACCACCTTGTCGATGCACCAGATAATATTGCTATCTCTATAGCTAACAAAATAATGCATTACAACAAGGTTGACACGCAGGTCATTAAAGTGCAATCATATGGCTCCAGCCATCATGCCGAATCATGACACGCAGGTCATGTTAATCAAATTACATCATATAGTCATCTCATACATAATCGAATTAGTATGAGCACTGCTATACCACATCACATGCACATCCTGCAAAACCAAGTTAGACGCCTCTAATCGGTTTATGCAAAATTTATTTTACGTGGCTTCTAAGGTTTTGACTTAAACCGCAGCTACCAACATTTTATCATCAAGTATGATTATTCAGGTTGCTAGATTAACATCTCGGGGTGTATGAAACACGGGATAATTAAATCTCGAGCCCCATACTAAACTTCGTCATACGCATGACCCCCGTGCAGATCATATCTGCAATGCCCTTTCATCTGCGAATTTCATCTTTCTTTTGACTACGGCAGAACCCAAAGAACTGATAGCACTTCCATGATCAATCAGGATCACGGATTGCCAGAACTTTGTCAAATTCCACCATGCTGTCTCGAGATTGAGCAAACGCAAATTCTAGGGAAGCAACAAGAACCTCGGGTAACAGATTTCATCTGTCACCCGCATAAATAATTTTCAGCAATAGATCTCATCTACTACCTAATTATATTATGCAATACCCATACATCTCCATGTATTCTAGATCGAAACCTGCATCTACGCATAGCACGGCTCTTGATGCCACTGTAGGGTAACGCAGCAGAAAACAAAAAATTTCCGACCTACGCACCAGCCCAGGACCACTATGGAGACTGCATACATGGTTTGATCTTTTTCGTTACCGACTCGTAGCGCAGCGGGAAGTAGAGTCGATGACGATCGGCGGTGCAGATCCCCGCAGCTAGGATTTACAACCTCCCAACCGCGAGGATGTATACCCTCATCTGCTCCTCAGACAGCCCTCCGGGAGGCGGTCGAACAGCCCCCCGGACGGTGTCGCGGACAGCCCTTCGGGAGGACCTTCGAAACTCGAACGGTCACTCGGACAGCCCTTCGGGAGGACCTTCGAAACTCGGACGGTCACACGGACAGCCCTTCGGGAGGCACTCACGAACTAAGACCGAAACTACGATCTCTCTACAGAGTTGCACACATACGGTGTCATCTATCCGGCAGGGCTTCGCCGTCCAGAACTAGTTCCCACCGGAACCCAGACAGCCTTTCGGCTCTACGAAACTATTTCGCTGGGAGGGAGAGAGAAGCCAGATCATGCATGGCACTTGTATGTGAGAAGGGATGATCCTTTAGGCAGCCCCCTCCACCCCTATTTATAGGCCAAGCCCAAGGGTGGCTTCTCCAAGAAGCCAAGGGGGGAAATACCAAAAAGGCCCTCAAGGTGGCTTCTCCAAGAAGCCAAGCAAAAAGCACTTTCACTATTCATGACGACATTTTTCAGCGTCCGTTCGAACTGAAAATATTTATGTGGGCTCAGAACATTTCCAGTACCCACTAAAATAATTTTCAACGCGTTCCGAAACAATTTCGGTTTAGTGATTTTCATCTGCGAAAAGCAAACAAGAATGCGTTTTCACTATTCATGAAGACAATTTTTCGCGTCCACTAAATCCGAAAATATTTCTGTGGGTCTTAGAATAATTCCAGTACCCACTAAAATGATTTTGGATTCGTTCTGAAACAATTTCAGATTAGTGAATTTCATCTGCGAAAAACAGCCAAAGCGGTACCGGCAGCTCCGAAACATTTTCGGTTTTTATTTCTGAAAATTCCAAAAAGTTTCCAGAATGATTCTGGCACCCTCCAAGAATTATCAGGCATGTGCCGAAACCATTTTGACTTAATGGCATACCCCGAAACAACTTTTTCGGTTTCACCGAAACTCATCCGGTGACCTCTCTCTGCGGTACGATTCCGCTGTCCGAAACTTTTCGGTGTCCGAAACTTTTTCGGTGATTTTCTCTCAGACTCCCTGTCTAGTATTCAGCAGATAGATGACCCTTAAGCGTGTGACCCTATAGGTTCGGTGAAGTATAGACATGACCTGGAACCCCTTCCGATCAATGATCAACATCGGAGCCGTGGACACCCATATTGACCCCTATACCCACACGAATGAATATTCGAGTGAACCTCCAGTTGAGGTGAGCTATTCCTGTTGCTTCACGATATATCACAAACACCTGAGGTGAGATTTATTGCATCCCCGTGGGCCAACACTTTGTCCACTATGCAAGTTACCTCGTTACCGGTTTTGTTCTCTTTTCTCGTTTCGTGTTCCGGCATCCCCGTGATCAAATCACAAAGTGTCTGGCCAGACGATGATGGACACCGTAACACCGAGTGGGCCCGAGTATATCTCTCCATCGTCGGAGGAGCAAATCCCAATCTCGAGCTATCAAGTTACTTAACATACTTTCCCATGAACCCGTAAGCCGCCGTAATAGCCATCCAGTTACGGATGACGTTTAACAAACCCCAAAGTTCATGAAGCAAGCATGAAGAAACTCGATACTCTCATGGTCTAAGGAATTATGCAAACATTAACTATCTCTGTGTTATAAACCATTAACTTGTGACGAATGAATCTCTTAGCATAACATCAATCCGGGTCGATTCAACGCAAATGTTCTCTTAACATTGTGCCCTCAAAATTGATGGCATAGACATGCCCATGATCAGGAAAACAGAACCATCATGCAACACTTGAGCTAGTCTTAGAGGCCAGACTAGGAATACTTCTTACCGTTTATTATTCCACACGTGCATATGAGTCTTCCTCTGAGCCTCGTGGATATTGCAGACTCGAGAATCATTGCAGTTATAGCATGGAACATAAACATAATTATGAACTCGGAGATAAATAATATCATTTATTATTGCCTCTAGGGCATATCTCCTACAGGTTCATGAACTAGTGCAACTAGTGCACACGCATAAGCCCAAATTAGTTTTTATCTCGGAGACAAGACAAAGCAGTGAGAGAGTGAATAATTTGAGGTGGAGGCTTGGCCTCAAGCATTGTATTGTGCAACCGGGCTCCGGTAAAGGTGCCGGCATTGCAATCTTCTATGATGAGAGTGTTGAAATAAAAGAACTTGGCGTTGGCCCGAGGTACATCGATGTGTTGATCCGCCTGTGTCCAAACGGGGTTCAATGGAGGGGTACTTTTGTGTACGGAGAGCCGAAAACACATGAGAGGCACCATATGTGGGAACTCCTGAGAAGAATCCGAAATAATGCAGCTGAACCGTGGCTAATGATAGGGGATTTTAACGAGGCTATGTGGCAAAGCGAGCATCTATCCAGAGCTAAGAGATCAGAGAAAGGTATGGCTGAGTTTAGATCGCTGCTGTCAGACTGTAATCTGCATGATATGGGTTACAAAGGTACAGTATGGACCTATGATAACAAACAACGTGGCCAGAATAATGTGAAGGTTCGGCTAGATAGAGGAGTAGCGAGCCCAGATTGGAGCAGTTTATTTAAACAGGCTACGATAGAGCATCTAGTCACATCGAGATCTGATCACGTACCCCTACTGCTCCGCTTTGGGGCAAGAAAAGAGTGGCGACCAATCAAAAGAAATTTCAGGTATGAGTGTATGTGGGAACGAGCAAGAGACCTGCCGGTGGTGATAAGTGAAGCCTGGACAGGGGGTGGAAAGGGATGTTCACTAGCTGATATCACAAAGAAACTGAGAAACATGCAGGATGTGCTGAGCAAATGGGCGAGCAGAGAATTCAATTCTGTACAGAGTAAAATAAGGGCTCTCCGAGATAGATTGAAGGGGTTGTACTCGCTGCAGCTTACACCAGAGGTCGAAGATAAAATAAAAAGAACAGAAAGTGAGATTGATGAATGGCTCTATAGGGAAGAAATGATGTGGAGACAACGCTCTCGAATAACTTGGTTGAGGGAAGGAGATAGGAACACTAAGTTTTTCCATAGAAGGGCCACCTGGAGAAGGAAAAAGAATAAGATTACAAAACTTCGCAAAGGAGACGGAAGCTGGGCGGAGAGGGAAGAGGAGATACACCAAGAAATAAATAGTTTCTTTAAGGAACTGTACAAAAAAGATGAGCAGGTTGAACCCACCGAGCTGTTGGATTTGATTCCCCAAAGAGTGGATGAACGGATGAATGCAAGCCTCACAAAGGAAGTTACGGATGAGGAGATAGGAGATGCACTATTCCAAATCGGCCCACTCAAAGCCCCCAGGCCGGATGGATTTCCAGCACGGTTCTATCAACGAAACTGGCTGATTCTGAAGGAAGATGTCGCGAGAGGAGTTAAATTGTTTTTTCAGATGGAGTAATGCCCGAAGGTGTAAACAATACCGTTATTGTGCTGATTCCGAAAGGAAAGAACCCGTCAAGCATCAAGGACTACAGACCAATCAGCCTTTGTAATGTCCTTTATAAAGTGATCTCCAAAATCCTAGTAAACCGTCTACGCCCTTTCCTTGATGATCTCATATCAGAAACACAGAGTGCTTTCATCCCGGGGAGGATGATCACGGATAACTCCCTCATTGCCTTCGAATGCTTCCACAAAATTCAACACAGTAAAAATCAGAGAGACAATCACTGCGCGTATAAACTGGATCTGGCAAAAGCATATGATAGAGTTGATTGGAACTTCCTGGAAGGGGTAATGGGGAAGTTAGGCTTTGAACAGAAGTGGATCAAGTGGGTGATGACATGTGTTCGATCGGTTACTTTCTCAGTCAGATGCAACGGGTCTTTACTGGAAGCTTTCTTACCGACCAGAGGACTACGACAGGGAGATCCCTTAAGCCCTTATCTTTTCCTATTTGTGGTAGACGGACTTGCCACACTTCTAAAAAACAAGGTGGATAGCGGGGAAATCTCACCTCTGAAGGTAGCACGAGGAAGCCCGGGTATATCCAACTTACTTTTTGCTGATGATAGTCTCCTATTCTTCAAGGCTACCGATGAGCAAGCAGTACGGGTCAAAGAGACGTTGGTTCTGTTCCAAAAATGTACAGGTCAACTCTTGAGCGAGAGTAAATGTTCCCTACTGTTCAGTGAAGTGTCCAGTGAACATGAGAGGGAGGCGATCAAGAGGAGACTAGGTGTGGAGTCAGCTACGTTTGAGAGCAAATACCTAGGGCTACCCACACCGGAAGGAAGGATGAAAGATGAGATGTTCCAGCCGATAATGGATAGATTTGGGAAGAGATGCAATGATTGGAACGAGAGATTTATGTCCAAAGCAGCAAAGGAAGTTCATGTTAAGTCAGTTGCTCAAGGACTGCCAACTTTTGTTATGGGGGCATTTAAACTGAATCAAAGCTTCTATGATAGCTATGAGAAAATCATAAGGGATTTCTGGTGGGGGATAAAGATGATCACCGGAAAGTGCATTGGATGGCGTGGGAGAATATGACTAAACCAAAAAGAGATGGGGGTATAGGTTTCAGAGATATGCATCTATTTAACCAAGCACTTTTAGCGAGACAGGGATGGAGACTACTACAAAACCCAGACAGTCTATGCGCCAGAGTACTTAAGTCTAAGTACTATCCCAACGGAGAACTTGTGGACATGGTCTTTGCCTCAGATGCCTCCCCTGCCTGGCGTGGGATCTAATTTGGCTTGGAGCTGTTAAAAAAGGACTGATTTGGCGCGTTGGAAACGAAAGGAAAATACAAATTGTAAGAGACCAGTGGATCCCAAGGAGTTCTGGACTCAAAACTGCTAGCTACATTCGGAGATCAAGGTTAAGATGGGTCAACCAACTGATACTACCAGATTCCAGAGAGTGGAATACAGACCTCATCAGACAAATCTTTCACTCCTTCGATGCAGACGAAATTTGTAAGATTCGGATCCCGGCGAGAGAAGTGGAAGATTGTATAGCCTGGCACTATGAAAAGACAGGGGTGTTCACTGTAAAAAGTGCTTACAAACTTGCAGACATGCTGGAAAGAAACGGTACAGAGGGTCCATCAAGCTCAACTAGTGAACCAGGAGATAGAAGTGTTTGGGATGTGATCTGGAAAGCGAAGATCCCGGAAAGAATTAAGATATTTGGGTGGAGGGTTGCCACTCAGTCTCTTGCAACCAAACACAACACACACAGAAGAACAATTGTGCCTGAGGATACATGCGACATTTGTGGAACTGAACCAGAAGATGAGTTCCACGCTGTCACGACCGGATTTTTGGGATATAAATTCCCAGAAAAACGGCCTGTGTGCTCACCAGCCCCAGGATTACTGTTAGCTGATGAGGTACCAACTTGATACAAGAATTCCAAGCAAGGAACAAAATTATGTAGTACAAGACCATTTAGGCCTGGGAGTACAACACTTGGTTTCTAATGGTTGAGGGCGGAAGCGGTTGGAAACATCTGCGTCTATGGGACTCCATTTCCCACAAGAACAGCTGACCAGGATAACTCCTATCTTCGCGAGGCTGCAAACGTCAACAACGTAGGTTCCGAGGGTGTCACCGCGATGCATACCTCCATGCAAGGCAATCTGGCCAAGACAATAGCCAGTGACAAGCCAGTGAGTACGTTTGAATGTACTCGCAAACATTAAGAACACGGGTATAATAAATGTCAAACATGCTCCAGAACATCATGTGATCACACGTCTGTCACGAAAAGATACCAAAAACCATAACGCACACGTGTGGTTAAAATGATTCAAAGTAAAATACTGGGTGCCAAGCGAGGGTCTGAATGACTCGTCGAGCGGAAAATGCGGAATAGTAATACTGGTGCCAAACGAGTGTCTGAATGACTCCTCGAGCGGTAAATGCAGAAATAATAATACTGGTGCCAAACGAGTGTCTGAATAACTCCTCGAGCGGAAAATACAGAAATAATAATACTGGTGCCAAACGAGTGTCCGAATGACTCCTCGAGCGGAAAATGCAGAAATAATAATACTGGTGCCAAACGAGTGTCTGAATGACTCCTCGAGCGGAAAATGCAGAAATAATAATGCCGCAGTCGGGCGTCGGGGCGACACCACATAAAGGGCTTATAAGAGAATAATCACAGTGAATATCCAGGAGGTAGAACCGTCCCAGGGATACTCAATAATATACATAAAATAAATGGTTAGTCCATAATAATAAAGATCATAATCCGAAGGTGCCATAATCATAAACAATATTTAGTACAGTCGTTTCTCCATCCGAAAACCGATAATTCAGTCAAGTCGTATCTCCATCCGAATACCGTTACTGAGCTCTAGTTAAACCGTTCTCCATCCGAATACCGTTACAGAGTTCTAGTTAAATCGTCCTCCATCCGAATACCGTTACTGAGTTCTAGTTACCGTTACTGAGTTCTAGTTAAATCGTTCTCCATCCGAATACCGTTACAGAGTTCTAGTTAAATCGTTCTCCATCCGAATACCGTTATCAAGATTTAACCCAGACTGTGGTCCTATACTCAAGAACATGACTATCCAACAGGATGTATCCTCTGCAGAGGGAGTACCATTTTCCACGAGTAACGGGATTACTCAGTCCCTCGGGACTAATTCCGTCTACGGTCTTTTGATTGAAAACACGCCTGACCTGCACACACCAGCTTAACTCACCAGTGCCTGGAATCACCCACGACACCTGCCAAGCAAAACTCTAAGTGGGGAGGCTACAACCTCGACGTAGCATGGGATCACAAAATTTATACCGCGCGCAAACTGGGGAAGCTATCCCCTTCGGCTACAACCGAAAACACCCATGCCCCTGGACCGAATGACAGGCTTTAATCCGTGGCCACGGGACCTTCATCACGGCCTCTCTGTACAATGTGTGCTTTGGAAAGGGGTTGACAACCTACTGAACCATACCCTGTCCCCTGCAGGGACAAGTGGCGGTACCGACAAAAGGAAGCTACTGAACAAGACTCGGTCTACAACCGACTCAGGTGATCCAAGTATCCACCAACAATATTACCACTAGTGAAATAAATCACCACTCCTCGAGCCTCACCATGCTATACCGGGCATACTCGTCACAACGAGGGATTAGGGACAAGCTCGTGTCTACCCAAGACCACGACTTTCCCGCTTCCTATCGGTGTGCAAGAGAAGCTCACGAGGGCGATCCAAATCCTCAGGGTATCCATTGCTGGCCACAAACAACTCCAAAGTGCACTCATGCACGAGACTACATCGATACATAAACTGTCACTTATACTCCAAGACAAAAGGTGCTGTGATCGTATCCAAACACCACAACAAATATTATGCCAGAGTTCAGAAATGCTTGCCTTCAAGAGTATGCAAAGGATGCACTTATTGGAAGCTTTCCTTTTCCTCCAAAAATCCTATTTTGCAAAATACACAAATACAAATATTTCAAACACAGTACCAAAACCTATCTCAAATATTTTTGAAATAAATCTTAAAATAAACTAGATGAAATTTGAGAGAGGTAGGAAAAATAATCAACTCATTTGGAGTTTTATTTTAAAAGTTATAGCCAGTCAAAGTTTGGTCAACTCTGTTTTTAAAATAAAACCAGAAAAAAGGAAAACGCTTCGAGGGAAATACGCTGACGCAGCAGGGAAACGCACTCGGGGTTTTGCGCCTCCACTTAAACAGAAAGAGGGCGCTGCGCGGGTCACTGACAGTGGGTCCAGAGGGCCCACTGGTCAGGTTTGACTGGTCTTCCCTCCATCTCCTTTCTTCTGCCCGACGGGAGCGGGGCTCCGGCGATCGCCGGCGACGGACGGCGGCTCCTCGAGGGCATCTGCGGGCTGGAATGGAACGGCAAGACCGAGGTGGTCCTCGGGGTGGTCGTTGGGTCGGCGGAGGTGGAAGGAATCGCCGGCAGCGAGCTCCGCGGCGGGGAAAAGCTACGGTGGTGAAGTGACTTAGGTGCTCCGGTGGTCTCCGACCGCAGTTGGGTAGCTGGGCAGCTCCGCAAGACTACGGGGAAGCTTCTGGTGGCGTTGGATTGGCGAAAGGGTGGCTGGCTGCGACGAATCGCTCCGGAGCTTGGCGGCGGCCGAGCTGGCCGGAGTTGGGGGAAACGGTCTTCTCCGGTCGATCTACTGCGCGGGAAGCTCTATGGGGGAAGTCTGATGTCGCCTGAACGCTCGGAGGGGCTCAGGGTTCCTTTATATAGCGCGACAAGGCGGGCTCCGCGGCGACAGCAGATAAGATCGCCGGCGACCGCTTTCCTGTAGTTGCAGGGCATCGTGGCGGCGACGAACGCGTTCCGACGAGCGGGGGGATAAGCACGGCCTGTGCTCCGGGGCAGCTGTCGTGCGCTGGTGGCTTGGGCGGTGCCGAACATGGCAGAGGCCACTGCCGACGCCGGCGTGCCGCCAAGGGCGCGGCCAGCGGCGCAGCAGGGTGCCAGAGCCATCGTGGAGCAGGGGGCGACTAGTGCGTGGCTCAGCGGTGCAGAAGGGGCCAGGGTCGGGTCGCGTCGAGCGCGGCAGTGCGGCGTGTCGGTGTAGTGCGCGCGCGTGCAAAATGTGCGCTCTGGGCGCGCCCAGAGCACGCACGGCACCTGTTCGACGCAATGCCAGCGCGCTCTAGAGCTCGAGGGAGGAGCTGGCACTGCACAGGATGACGCTGGGGGAAGCAAGATACTTAGTGGACAAGGTTGATAGGCCAGGGGTTCAAGTCCACAATGCAAACCAGAGGGCTTGCCAAAAGTGGCTGTGCACCCCAGGTGTTCGACAGAATGTCAAGTGCACTTAGGCAACTCTTGGAGTGGCCAAAGTCTCCAGATCAGTGTCTCTTTAGATACAGGAGATGGTGGTGAGATTAGTTTGGCAAAAACAGAAAGTTGATAGTGCAAGTTTTGCAAAACTCCAGTTTTGGGCAGAAAGAAAAGGGGTTTAGAACATGCACTTCAAAACCTCCAATGAGCCCAATCTCCTGGACTTAAGAGTTTGGTAGGGAGGGCTACAAGTAGGAAAAAGCTCAGGGTCACTAGAGCAAGGAAAAATATGGTTGCAGTACAAATCACCAAATTGGACCATAATGCAAAAGAGGTTGATCCACTCAAATTTTTCAAAGAACATCATTGGGTTTTTGCTTGAAGATGAATTGTATGTATCCACTGTCATCTCCAAACACTTGGAAGAATTTTTGAAGAAGAATTTAAATGGGTTGCAGTGTAAAAGTGCCTACTGGACCAGATTGGAAAAATTGGTGTAGAGCTCAAAATCTCCAATGGCCAGAAGGTATCTTTGCATAAAAGTGATGTGGAAACATCACATGACATCCCCAAATTTTGGTGGAATTTTTAAAAGCATTTGTCAAGTGGTTGTAGTGCAAATAGGCCCCAAATGCAGAAAGGAATCATTTTAAAGAGATAAAGCTTTTTGAATAAATAAATCTTGCAACATTTGAATCCACTGATAAATAATGGTTTTATAAAAGAGAGTAAACAAATCCAACAATACCTTTGAAGGTTTCTCCCACTAGAGGCAAAAATCCAAAATCACAAAAGGTAAAACCTGACAATTGGAAAAGTTTTACTTCCTGGCAACATTTTAATAAATAAAACGAGGCCAAAATTTTGGGGTGTCACAACACTACCCCCTTAAGAAAAATCTCGTCCTCGAGATTTGTTAAAAGTTGTAACGATGATGCGCGAATAAAAGGTCTATGCCGGGAAAATGCATATATACGCAGCAATAACTCGGGGAAATGAAATATCCTTGAAAATATGTTGCGAGAGAAGAAGCAATTAAAACAAGGCTAACAGCAGTAACACTGCTCACAAAACAGGAACTAAAGAAAAATCGGATCCGTCGCACAAAGATTTTACGAACATGCTGCAACACACAAATACTGGACAATAAATACATCGGAGGCGTTTACATGGAAAACGGTAAAGCGACAGGGTCCTGAGAAAACGCCTCTGGCACCGGGGCACACTCCTCTTCTATCGGGGGAAGCGGGTTGACCAGACGATGAATGCGCCCTTCTTGGTCAGGCCTCAGTGGTCTGCCAATGGCGATCCGAGGATTTAAATCAGCGAGGCTCTGGAGATAACCCATTACCCGCTGAGTTAAACGCTCTTGGGCGATGACGTACTGGGCAAGGTTGGCCAGTACTGGATCTCTCTCAATGCGCCCACCGGGGAAAGATGCAACTTCTCCGGGTGCTGCACGGCTCGGAAAATAATAGTACCCTCGCTCGCTGGCATAGGGTACCGCGAATCGAAGGCGGGTGAGCGCCTCGTACGCAGCAGCTTCTATGGCCATCTGCGGAGTCGGCATGGATTTCCCCACGAAGGAGACTTCCGTGGGATCTTGGTTTGGGTAGGCGGGAGGGATGTGCACCACTGCCCAATATTTCGAGGTGGATGGAGTGATCCTCGATTTGAGCAACTCGTACTGGGGTGGACGGGTGGCGCTCATAGTACTGCAGGTAAAGTCCCACAATAATTTGACAAAGCTACCCGGGGTTGCGTCTGGGGTTCTCAGATAAAAGCTGGGGGTCGACATGGCAAGGGATGGCTGTGAGCGCTGCGCACAAAGGTGAGGGGTGCTCGGCAAGGTCGCGAAGTGGCCTTTATATAGCACCGGGGCTGGGATATCTACCAGGGTAAAAGGCGACTGGCTGACGATCCTGTACTCGGGTCAAAGCCACAGATATACATATCACATAAAGGTGACGCATTACTGTGGGCGTTGACGGGGTTGGTCTAGGTGGCTGCGCCCGAGAAAATAAAAAAAATGCAATTGTACGCCAACGTACACATGCATAGCTACTACTCCAAAAATAAGAGCGCTCAAACATACAGCATGCAACAAAAGCGATACAAGGCCACACATTACAAAGCGTAGGGAAACTAAGGCTCGATATAACTTTGAGCGACTTAGTCTACTTCGTTAATGTCCAAATGGGCTGGCCTTGCGGACGCCGATGCTTCTCCACGGTTCTCACCGTCGGGATTTGCTGGTTGAGGCTGAGGTGCTGCAGGGTCGGGGAGATGGTGATGACCATCCCGGGGGTTGTTGGCCCAAGTCCCGTTGGAATGAGTTTCCAAAAGGCGACGAAGCGCTTCTGGGGTCACCAAAGTGCTCTGGTGGATGGCTGGAGCAGACCTCGGGGGATCGATCGGGTGTCCGAACAGCACGACTGGGTTGTCGGTGTCGGGCTCCGCTTCTCTCCTCGCCGGGGCTCGGCGAACCAGCTCTCCACGAGCTGCGATCAGATCCAGAGTGACCTGGTCGAACAGTTGCTCTAGTGCGCTTACATAGCGCACCAGATGCAGCAGCGCAGGATCCGTCTCATGGTCTCCGTTGGCAACTTGGGGCGGCCTACCATACCCGTCACGACTGGGGTAGTAGTAGAATGAGCAACAGTTAACTCTGGGCGACAAGTGCCGGAGTTGAACTATAGCTTCTCGGGCTGCCAGTTGGATGGCTTGTGGCTCAAAGGAAGTTGTCCTTCCAGTGAACCTGTAGGGGCGTTCTGGCGACAGACCCCTACCGTAGATGTGCACAGTGGCCCAGTACTGACGGCTTTCACCGTACATGGGTCCTTGGTACACAACATACTCAGGAGGTTCTTCTAACGCGTAGGCACGGCGGGTGAGGTTTGCGAGCACGGTCACAAAACCTCCAAGGTTGGTCGCTGTGGTCTCATTGTGAACAATGGGGCCAGGCATCGTGGCTGGGTTTGCGGAAAGAGGCTGTGCGGTGATGTGGCTAGCGTGCCCTATTTATAGGAAAGGGGACGGAGTCTTCCTCCGCACGCTTGCGATAGAGACGGGTTGGGTGTCGGTCGCTGGCGCGTGATCGACGGGCTAGGCTGATAGGTTGGGCACCGTCCGCCGAAAAGGCGTCGGGTCACTGTGGAGCTACCTTACGCGGAAAGCTTGACCGGGGTCAGGCTAAGGTCTGATGGTTTGGGATAACCTGGGTTTATTGACCTGGCTAAGATAGGATTAGCCAATGGTCAGCCTGGTTCTGATACCAAGTCTGTCACGACCGGATTTTTGGGATATAAATTCCTAGAAAAACGGCCTGTGTGCTCACCAGCCCCAGGATTACTGTTAGCTGATGAGGTACCAACTTGATACAAGAATTCCAAGCAAGGAACAAAATTATGTAGTACAAGACCATTTAGGCCTGGGAGTACAACACTTGGTTTCTAATGGTTGAGGGCGGAAGCGGTTGGAAACATCTGCGTCTATGGGACTCCATTTCCCACAAGAACAGCTGACCAGGATAACTCCTATCTTCGCGAGGCTGCAAACGTCAACAGCGTAGGTTCCGAGGGTGTCACCGCGATGCATACCTCCATGCAAGGCAATCTGGCCAAGACAATAGCCAGGGACAAGCCAGTGAGTACGTTTGAATGTACTCGCAAACATTAAGAACACGGGTATAATAAATGTCAAACATGCTCCAGAACATCATGTGATCACACGTCTGTCACGAAAAGATACCAAAAACCATAACGCACACGTGTGGTTAAAATGATTCAAAGTAAAATACTGGGTGCCAAGCGAGGGTCTGAATGACTCGTCGAGCGGAAAATGCGGAATAGTAATACTGGTGCCAAACGAGTGTCTGAATGACTCCTCGAGCGATAAATGCAGAAATAATAATACTGGTGCCAAACGAGTGTCTGAATGACTCCTCGAGCGGAAATTTACAGAAATAATAATACTGGTGCCAAACGAGTGTCCGAATGACTCCTCGAGCGGAAAATGCAGAAATAATAATACTGGTGCCAAACGAGTGTCTGAATGACTCCTCGAGCGGAAAATGCAGAAATAATAATGCCGCAGTCGGGCGTCGGGGCGACACCACATAAAGGGCTTATAAGAGAATAATCACAGTGAATATCCAGGAGGTAGAACCGTCCCAGGGATACTCAATAATATACATAAAATAAATGGTTAGTCCATAATAATAAAGATCATAATCCGAAGGTGCCATAATCATAAACAATATTTAGTACAGTCGTTTCTCCATCCGAAAACCGATAATTCAGTCAAGTCGTATCTCCATCCGAATACCGTTACTGAGCTCTAGTTAAACCGTTCTCCATCCGAATACCGTTACAGAGTTCTAGTTAAATCATCCTCCATCCGAATACCGTTACTGAGTTCTAGTTACCGTTACTGAGTTCTAGTTAAATCGTTCTCCATCCGAATACCGTTACAGAGTTCTAGTTAAATCGTTCTCCATCCGAATACCGTTATCAAGATTTAACCCAGACTGTGGTCCTATACTCAAGAACATGACTATCCAACAGGATGTATCCTCTGCAGAGGGAGTACCATTTTCCATGAGTAACGGGATTACTCAGTCCCTCGGGACTAATTCCGTCTACGGTCTTTTGATTGAAAACACGCCTGACCTGCACACACCAGCTTAACTCACCAGTGCCTGGAATCACCCACGACACCTGCCAAGCAAAACTCTAAGTGGGGAGGCTACAACCTCGACGTAGCATGGGATCACAAAATTTATACCGCGCGCAAACTGGGGAAGCTATCCCCTTCGGCTACAACCGAAAACACCCATGCCCCTGGACCGAATGACAGGCTTTAATCCGTGGCCACGGGACCTTCATCACGGCCTCTCTGTACAATGTGTGCTTTGGAAAGGGGTTGACAACCTACTGAACCATACCCTGTCCCCTGCAGGGACAAGTGGCGGTACCGACAAAAGGAAGCTACTGAACAAGACTCGGTCTACAACCGACTCAGGTGATCCAAGTATCCACCAACAATATTACCACTAGTGAAATAAATCACCACTCCTCGAGCCTCACCATGCTATACCGGGCATACTCGTCACAACGAGGGATTAGGGACAAGCTCGTGTCTACCCAAGACCACGACTTTCCCGCTTCCTATCGGTGTGCAAGAGAAGCTCACGAGGGCGATCCAAATCCTCAGGGTATCCATTGCTGGCCACAAACAACTCCAAAGTGCACTCATGCACGAGACTACATCGATACATAAACTGTCACTTATACTCCAAGACAAAAGGTGCTGTGATCGTATCCAAACACCACAACAAATATTATGCCAGAGTTCAGAAATGCTTGCCTTCAAGAGTATGCAAAGGATGCACTTATTGGAAGCTTTCCTTTTCCTCCAAAAATCCTATTTTGCAAAATACACAAATACAAATATTTCAAACACAGTACCAAAACCTATCTCAAATATTTTTGAAATAAATCTTAAAATAAACTAGATGAAATTTGAGAGAGGTAGGAAAAATAATCAACTCATTTGGAGTTTTATTTTAAAAGTTATAGCCAGTCAAAGTTTGGTCAACTCTGTTTTTAAATAAAACCAGAAAAAAGGAAAACGCTTCGAGGGAAATACGCTTACGCAGCAGGGAAAGCGCACTCGGGGTTTTGCGCCTCCACTTAAACAGAGAGAGGGCGCTGCGCGGGTCACTGACAGTGGGTCCAGAGGGCCCACTGGTCAGGTTTGACTGGTCTTCCCTCCATCTCCTTTCTTCTGCCCGACGGGAGCGGGGCTCCGGCGATCGCCGGCGACGGACGGCGGCTCCTCGAGGGCATCTGCGGGCTGGAATGGAACGGCAAGACCGAGGCGGTCCTCGGGGTGGTCGTTGGGTCGGCGGAGGTGGAAGGAATCGCCGGCGGCGAGCTCCGCGGCGGGGAAAAGCTACGGTGGTGAAGTGACTTAGGTGCTTCGGTGGTCTCCGACCGCAGTTGGGTAGCTGGGCAGCTCCGCAAGACTACGGGGAAGCTTCTGGTGGCGTTGGATTGGCGAAAGGGTGGCTGGCTGCGACGAATCGCTCCGGAGCTTGGCGGCGGCCGAGCTGGCCGGAGTTGGGGGAAACGGTCTTCTCCGGTCTATCTACTGCGCGGGAAGCTCTATGGGGGAAGTCTGATGTCGCCTGAACGCTCGGAGGGGCTCGGGGTTCCTTTATATAGCGCGACGAGGCGGGCTCCGCGGCGACAGCAGATAAGATCGCCGGCGACCGCTTTCCTGTAGTTGCAGGGCATCGTGGCGGCGACGAACGCGTTCCAACGAGCGGGGGGATAAGCACGGCCTGTGCTCCGGGGCAGCTGTCGTGCGCTGGTGGCTTGGGCGGTGCCGAACATGGCAGAGGCCACTGCCGACGCCGGCGTGCCGCCAAGGGCGCGGCCAGCGGCGCAGCAGGGTGCCAGAGCCATCGTGGAGCAGGGGGCGACTAGTGCGTGGCTCAGCGGTGCAGAAGGGGCCAGGGTCGGGTCGCGTCGAGCGCGGCAGTGCGGCGTGTCGGCGTAGTGCGCGCGCGTGCAAAACGTGCGCTCCGGACGCGCCCAGAGCACGCACGGCACCTGTTCGACGCAATGCCAGCGCGCTCTAGAGCTCGAGGGAGGAGCTGGCACTGCACAGGATGACGGTGGGGGAAGCAAGATACTTAGTGGACAAGGTTGATAGGCCAGGGGTTCAAGTCCACAATGCAAACCAGAGAGCTTGCCAAAAGTGGCTGTGCACCCCAGGTGTTCGACAGAATGTCAAGTGCACTTAGGCAACTCTTGGAGTGGCCAAAGTCTCCAGATCAGTGTCTCTTTAGATACAGGAGATGGTGGTGAGATTAGTTTGGCAAAAACAGAAAGTTGATAGTGCAAGTTTTGCAAAACTCCAGTTTTGGGCAGAAAGAAAAGGGGTTTAGAACATGCACTTCAAAACCTCCAATGAGCCCAATCTCCTGGACTTAAGAGTTTGGTAGGGAGGGCTACAAGTAGGAAAAAGCTCAGGGTCACTAGAGCAAGGAAAAATATGGTTGCAGTACAAATCACCAAATTGGACCAGAATGCAAAAGAGGTTGATCCACTCAAATTTTTCAAAGAACATCATTGGGTTTTTGCTTGAAGATGAATTGTATGTATCCACTGTCATCTCCAAACACTTGGAAGAATTTTTGAAGAAGAATTTAAATGGGCTGCAGTGTAAAAGTGCCTACTGGACCAGATTGGAAAAATTGGTGTAGAGCTCAAAATCTCCAATGGCCAGAAGGTATCTTTGCATAAAAGTGATGTGGAAACATCACATGACATCCCCAAATTTTGGTGGAATTTTTAAAAGCATTTTTCAAGTGGTTGTAGTGCAAATAGGCCCCAAATGCAAAAAGGAATCATTTTAAAGAGATAAAGCTTTTTGAATAAATAAATCTTGCAACATTTGAATCCACTGATAAATAATGGTTTTATAAAAGAGAGTAAACAAATCCAACAATACCTTTGAAGGTTTCTCCCACTAGAGGCAAAAATCCAAAATCACAAAAGGTAAAACCTGACAATTGGAAAAGTTTTACTTCCTGGCAACATTTTAATAAATAAAACGAGGCCAAAATTTTGGGGTGTCACACACGCTGTTATTTCATGCACTCGCAGCAAGGCGTTGCGGAATGGCATGAGGTCAGCCTGGGATCTGCCAAAAGAGCAAGACTTTAGTAAAACTGGGAAAGACTGGCTGCAATGTCTGCTCATCCCACTTCCAGATCATGTCAGGAATAGAACACTAATGATTCTATGGAAAGCTTGGCAACTTAGGAATAATGTTATACATGGAGATGGAAAGGATACAGTGACAGGGGCCATGAGACAACTGGTAAAGCTGGATGAAGACCTAGATGTAGCCGCAAATGGCGATGAGAAAACAGGAGGCAAAGGTAGTCTGTCAGTGTATGCAGAGAGAATATGCAAACCAGCCGTGTCTGGAACAAACCAATGGACACCCCCACCAAGGCAGTCAGCAAAGCTGAACTCCGATGCAGCATTTTTACCAGAGATTGCAAGAGCTTGGGGTGGAGTAGTCGCCCGGGATCACAAAGGAACCCCATTCCTATCTGTGGGCTGCCAACTACATCAGTGTAGGACGGTGGAGGAAGCAGAAGCCTCGGCTGTTCTACTGGGTCTAGATGAAATGAGCAAGTATTTTGATGGGAATCTAATTGTAGAGACAGACTGTACTACTGTAGGGCATGAACTACAAAGAGAAGGAAGGAGCAGATCGCCCTGGTGTGGAGTAATAACAGACATAAAGGAACGGATGAGACACTTTGCCAGCGTGCAGATTAGCATTGTTAAGAGGAATCATAGCAAGCTAGCACATGAGATTGCAGCGACGGCTAGAGAATATGGAAACCACTTCTTCCTAGCTGAAGTGCATGACAACATTAGACAAAGAATGTTGTCGGAATGTAACAACACCAACGCATGATTGTATGCTTTGGTTCTCAAAAAAAAAAGTTCCACTGCATCCTTGTCACCCTCCTTAATATAGTTTTGCGGTAACCTTAGAGATAACATTATAAATGTTCCACTACATACAAACAACATTCAATGTTTCAACGCACGAACATCATTTCAGATGAATGAATGAGAAATACCGAAAACCCAAAGCTTAAATTGATGTCCACTTTCACCGAGGCATTTTCGTAAAAGAATCACATTGCCAAAACCAAAAACATTCATCACATGCAAAATATATCCTGCAACGAACAACCTCAACTTTAGCTAACTCAGCTCTCTCATCTATCTCCGGATCACGCCGCGACCACGCAAACAAGCTGCTCTCATGCTTAAAAGAAGTTAGCTGGACGGAATTGGGAATTAAATTAGGAAGAAAGGCTCAAGGAGCAAGACCGCCACCAAGTTGTCGTGTATCCGAGCTAGCCGGAAGCGGGATCTCCTATACAACACATTATGTGTCAAGATGCTACTCGACCACATAGGACGCGCGCAACCGGGCCGACACATTAAGCAACCACATCGATTGCACTGTAACGACCCCGAGAACTCTAGTAATATTTCTTTTCCAATTCTGGCTTTCAAGCGGCTTTCATTTTAAGCTGGGTACTATAGCGGCTCAACCTGATGCAGTAGTGAGCGATTTTTTTTTCGACTTTTAGGTTTTCCACCGGTGTTTCTTAACTTTTCGACCAAAAAATATTGAAAAAAAGTGTGCGAAAACACATTTTTTTTCATGAGAGGCATGGGTTTGCTTTCGCGAGAGACACGGCCGTGCCTCTCGGAAATGAAAAAAAACGCATTTTTTCTTCTTCTTTTTTGCTTCCGCAAGAGGTACGGCCATGCCTCTCGAAAATAGAAAAAAAATAAGTTTTCTCTTTTTTCTTCTTCAATGGGAGGCACGTCGTTGCTTTTGCGAGAGGCACGTCCCATGCCTCTCGGAAATGGAAAAAACGCGTTTTCTCTGTTTTTTCGTGAGAGGCACTGTCAAGTGCCTTTCGTAAACGAAAAAAATGTGTTTTCTCTTTTTTTCCCGGGAAAGGCATGATTTTACTTCCGTGAGAGGCATGTGATCTAGGTTTGAAGATCTCGACGCGAGGAATCCAACTATGAAAACGGTTTCGAGATTTGGACGCACGGTTTAAGAGATAAAACATTTTGAATAAACAGATCTACGAAAAAAAGGAAAACTCACATGTTGTGACAAATGGTAAACATGCAGCATGCCACTTGTCACGACCTAGAAAGGTGGGAATGTTCTTTGAAAGAAATACTCCTCAAATAGTGATTTCCGGCTATCCTCTGTCTCACTTACAACAAGAAATAGGGGCACCCAGGAAGCACCTGCAACACGCAGCGCAAATCAAGCGCGTAGCCCATAAGGCTTGATTCGGCCCGTTATCGGTGAAAAAGGGAATGGAGTGCGACAATCAGGCTAGCAAATTCCTATTTGCCGCACATTGTGGCGAAACGCCGGTGAAACGCGCGGGAGCCTCGAGCTAGCACCCAAACGAGTCGGCCCATCTTAGTTGGTTTCGGTCCGGTTTTTACTGCTTTTCTGTTTTTACCTTTGTTATGTTGTTTCTTTTAATATTTCCCTTTTTTTTGAAAACGTTCCCATTTTAAAAAATGTTCAAGACTTTCAAAGTTGTTCCGAATTTTAAAAATGTTCGGGTTTCATCTGTAGGAATTTTCATAAATGTTCCCATTTTCAAAATTTATTCATAAATTCAGAAAATATCTGTATTTTCATCAATTGTTCACAAATTCAAAAAAAGTTCAGGAATTTCAGAAAATGTTTGCGGTTTCAAAATTTCTTTGGAATTTCAAACAATTATTCCTGTTTAAGAAAAGTATTAACCAATTCAAAAAAATGTTCGTATGTTCAAATGTTTTTCACAATTTAAAGAATGTTTGGGAATTATTACAAATGTTTACAATTTCAATTTTGATTCCTGCATTCCAAAAAATGTCCAGAAATTTCAAAATTCGTTCACATTTCTAAAAATATTCATTCTTTTAAGAAGAAACCAGTTGCTACAGTGTAGCGATCCCTACAGTAAATCAAATCATACGATGTTTTTTTAGAATGAAGGCTCAAGAATAAACCGAATCATACAGTAGAATGCGAATTGCTACAATGTCTTCTGCTACATGGGCCGGGTCCTTGTGCGTCGCGGTGCAGTTGGAGGCACTGAGCGTTCAATAGGCCATTGCCATTGTTCTCAAAACAAACAAACAAACAAACAGAAAAAATCTCACCCAACACGGCTGCTACAGTACTAGTGCAACAGTAGTGTAATTTTCTTATTTTTCTTCTTTCTGAAAGTTGCAGGGAGACAACGTGATGTTGCTTTCCGTATAGATTCGTGGGTCTCGCTCTTCTTCTCCGGACCCGGTATTGGCACGCATAGGGCGGTGCGTTAGTAGATGAAACAGTTACTACATATTTGAGCATGATTACCCGACAATTAAAGGTAGCTAGGTGTTTTCTTTAGGAAAAGTACTACGCTCACAGTAGGAAAAAGGCACTTCTCCTGGAAAAATTTCTACACTAGCACCGACACGATTTATAGTTCTGCGTAGTATTTCCTCTTTTCTGAAATATAAGTTATGCCTCATATTTCAGTCTTTTCTTTTGGAGGGGTTCCTGATATTTCAGTCTCTAAAGAATGCAGTTGACTGATTTTCTTACTTATGATATCACCGAAAAGCCCTGATTTGGGGAAGTTAAAAAATCCTTAAAAATTTATCAAAAAACAGAACAAAAGTTAATTGACCCATAAGGGTTTTTCAGTTTTTTTCAATCATCTATATACTATATACCAATATAAAATGACCCCAATGGGGCAGGCCATCAAATCAGGTCGGTCCATTGACCTACATTGCTTCAATGATGAGCACTCAAGCATGCTATCAAATATTGACGTCAAAAATAATCATCTATATCTATATACCAATATAAAAAGACATAGAGGGGCAAATCCAACTAATCTCGGGCATCAAACCAGGTCAACCCAATGACCCACATTGTTCCAATGATGAGCACTCAACTTGTTTAGTGTGCAAATAATTACACACCAAATATTGATGTAAATGATAATTACATTAATATTTACTAGTTTAATGCCCGTGCGTTGCTACGGGTGAACCGAAAACATAGTGAAGCACGATTGTTTCAATTCCTATAACAACAAATTAATTATTTCTTCCGCTTCTTTCTTCATAGGCATGGTCGTGTTTCTTTAACCACTCCCTCCTCACATCATATCTTTGTCCTTACCCTTCCTTTCCCTTCACCTTTTTTGTCACCATTGTGTTTGAACCCTATTCAAAATGTTGTATTTTATATATATTATGTTTTTATCAATTCAAATATTATTTTAATATCTTTTTTTGCGACGAATTAGTTGAAATAAAACTTAAGCAGTTCCTCTCATAACTAAATGAAAGGAAACATGAATTACATTGAGTACAGAAACAAAAGAACAAAATCTTATTTTCTAATAATTAGACCCTCTAAAACAACATATACTACTCCCAATCATAAAGAAAAAAAAGATAACAGAAGAGATATAGTTACTACAAAACACATCTGACCTTCAGGTTACTTCATAAAATCTTAGTTCTGTATCTGTCAAATGACTCGGGAGGAGCATCTTTGCGTTCAAGCACTTCTCTGTGAAGAGGCAGCTTGAGTTCAAGGCTGTCCTCTTGGTTCCCAGGAGGAACCCTTTAACATCCTTGAGAACATAAAAATCTTAACAAAGCAAGCACTATGTGTGTTGTGCCTTCATCATGGACAATTACAAACTGAAAATTTTGAGCCAGGATGAATGCAATAGATAGTCTAAGCTCGTACAGCCCAAAAAGCATATGATTTGGATAACGTCCAAGTTTCAACGGTACCTTGAGCCTAAGACATTCTTTCTGCGTATAGTTGAAGATCAAAGCTGCAAGCATGACTAAAAATCGAGAGCGATATGATGAGTTTGGATTGACACGAACATGAAGTAGGATAATCAACATGGTTGGTTAACATAAAACTATGATGAATACTACCATCACACAAAATATGTAAATCTGTCTGCATTACTTAGGTTATGAACATCTTGTAGCAAAATGGAACATAGTGAAAGGTTCTTATGTATGTACGTGTTCGACGTCTTCCTCTCTCATGCTCTCCCGTTTCCTTTTCTCCTACCCAAGTGTCTCCTTGCCAATCTGTCAAAAAAGTAGCAGCTTAGTGACACGTCGAGAGCGGACATCAGCCTTGAGGAAGTACTCGTCAAGCTCGATATTGACCGATGCCCACCTTGATTGATGACGGCAGGCTGTGAGAACATGTGACACACCCTGGCTCACCAAATATCGTTCCACCGGAAGTAGTTCTGCACACATCAAGACTTCAGACACAAGAATGAATGTCATAAAAAAATACCAGAAGAAGGTGCACATATAAAAGTGTAAAAAAGGTATAAGTAGGGAAATAATTGTGCGATAGCTCTGCTGCTTTGATGAGTGCTTAAGATAGTACACTACCAAAATAAACAGTTTATGTGGCAATTTGATTGTCAGAGAAGTTTACATGCTCATAATGTACCCAACTGGAAATTGAGAGGTTACATTATTAAAAAAAATAACTATCACCCATATAGATACATAGATCTGACAGAGCACAATCAAATCCCCCCAAAAAATAAAATTATTGTCGCCATAGGTGACATACAAAATGTCGAGAAAGCACATAGCAATGGTCATTTTGGAAGGAATCAAAATATGACACATTATTCAGAAAAAAATTATAAGCTCAATGTGCAGGAAAAATGATACTAATTTATACATGCACTTGATATGCGCACAGCATGCTCCATTTGAAAATAAAGTAGCCATTTTTACAATCCAGTTTCATCTACCAGATGGCGGAAGCCATATGTGTTTGACACTTTACTAATCATCTGCAGATTTTGAATGATATCTTCGGGGCCTTGTGATAAAAAAAGAGATACTGAGCAATTGGCATAGATTCAACCAGGCAAGATATTATCTAATTAGCACCGTGATTCTAAAACAAAATGATCAAATTTTTAATACCGCTCAATAAGTATTGCTTCATCCCCAGAAAAAACCTCAATTGCCTTTGCAAAATGCATGTCCGTATGTGGAACTCTGTAGTGAAGCTTTGTCTGTCGTCGTGCAAATTGTGTTGTCTCACCAGCTTGTAGGCCATTTCCTGAATATGCAAATTCTTTCTCAGACTGTAGATTTACTTCAACCACATGCTTCCGAGTTCCCTAGCAAAAAAAACTACAGAATACATAACTTTGCATCATAGAAGTATAAAGCTATGAGAAGCATTGTAGAGTACTCTCACTTCAAGCAAATTAACATCCACCGTAATTCTTTCAAATTTTTCTAACGATATTATCATCCGTGTAGTTCTGTTACAATATCCATAGTACGTCGACAGTCCGACAATTAGTATTCAGGTCCTATATACCATTCAAGAAAATGCAAACATGTTTTTCTTCCTGCTGGTAGCATGCGAAGGAAATACGCCCTAGAGGCAACAATAAAGTTATTATTTATTTCCTTATATCATGATAAATGTTTATTATTCATGCTAGAATTGTATTAACCGGAAACATGATACATGTGTGAATACATAGACAAATAGAGTGTCACTAGTATGCCTCTACTTGACTAGCTCGTTAATCAAAGATGGTTGTGTTTCCTAGCCATAGACATGAGTTGTCATTTGATTAACGGGATCACATCATTAGGAGAATGATGTGATTGACTTGACCCATTCCGTTAGCTTAGCACTCGATCGTTTAGTATGTTGCTATTGCTTTCTTCATGACTTATACATGTTCCTATGACTATGAGATTATGCAACTCCCGTTTACCGGAGGAACACTTTGTGTGCTACCAAACGTCACAACGTAACTGGGTGATTATAAAGGTGCTCTACAGGTGTCTCCGAAGGTACTTGTTGGGTTGGCGTATTTCGAGATTAGGATTTGTCACTCCGATTGTCGGAGAGGTATCTCTGGGCCCTCTCGGTAATGCACATCACTTAAGCCTTCCAAGCATTGCAACTAATGAGTTTGTTGCGGGATGATGTATTACAGAACGAGTAAAGAGACTTGCCGGTAACGAGATTGAACTAGGTATTGAGATACCGACGATCGAATCTCGGGCAAGTAACATACCGATGACAAAGGGAACAACGTATGTTGTTATGCGGTCTGACCGATAAAGATCTTCGTAGAATATGTGGGAGCCAATATGAGCATCCAGGTTCCGCTATTGGTTATTGACCGGAGACATGTCTCGGTCATGTCTACATAGTTCTCGAACCCGTAGGGTCCGCACGCTTAAAGTTCGATGACGGTTATATTATGAGTTTATGTGATTTGATGTACCGAAGGTAGTTCGGAGTCCCAGATGAGATCGGGGACATGACGAGGAGTCTCGAAATGGCCGAGACGTAAAGATCGATATATTGGACGACTATATTCGGACTTCGAAAAGGTTCCGAGTGATTCGGGTATTTATCGGAGTACCGGAGAGTTACGGGAATTTGCCGGGGAGAAGTATTGGGCCTTATTGGGCCATACGGGAATAGAGGAGAGAGGCCAAAAGGAAGGAGGCGCGCACCCCCCCCCCCCTGGTCCGAATTGGAAAAGGGGTGCAGCCCCCTTTTGCTTCTCCCTCTCCCCCTCTTTCCTTCTCTCCTACTCCAACAAGGAAAGGAGGAGTCCTACTCCCGGTGGGAGTAGGACTCCCCCCTTGGCGCGCCCTCCTCCTAGGCCGGCCGCCTCCCCACTTGCTCCTTTATATACGGGGGCAGGGGGCACCCCAAAGACACAACAATTGATCGTTTGATCTTTTAGCCGTGTGCGGTGCCCCCCCCCACCATAGTCCACCTCGATAATACTGTAGCGGTGCTTATGCGAAGCCCTGCGTCGGTAGAACATCATCATCGTCACCACGCCGTCGTGCTGACGAAATTCTCCCTCAACAATCGGCTGGATCGGAGTTCGAGGGACATCATTGGGCTGAACATGTGCTGAACTCGGAGGTGTCGTGCGTTCGGTACTTGATCGGTCGGATCGTGAAGACGTACGACTACATCAACCCCGTTGTGCTAACGCTTTCGCTTTCGGTCTACGAGGGTACGTGGACAACACTCTCCCCTCTCGTTTCTATGCATCACCATGATCTTGCGTGTGCGTAGGAAATTTTTGAAATTACTACGTTCCCCAACAGTGGCATCCGAGCCTGGTTTTATGCGTAGATGTCATATGCACGAGTAGAACACAAGTGAGTTGTGGGCGATATAAGTCATACTGCTTACCAGCATGTCATACTTTGGTTCGGCGGTATTGTTGGATGAAGCGGCTCGGACCGACATTACGCGTACGCTTACGCGAGACTGGTTCTTCCGACGTGCTTTGCACAAAGGTGGCTGGCGGGTGTCAGTTTCTCCAACTTTAGTTGAACCGAGTGTGGCTACGCCCGGTCCTTGCGAAGGTTAAAACAACACCAACTTGACAAACTATCGTTGTGGTTTTGATGCGTAGGTAAGAACGGTTCTTGCTAAGCCCAGTAGCAGCCACGTAAAACTTGCAACAACAAAGTAGAGGACGCCTAACTTGTTTTTGCAGGGCATGTTGTGATGTGATATGGTCAAGACATGATGCTAAATTTTATTGTATGAGATGATCATGTTTTGTAACCGAGTTATTGGCAACTGGAAGGAGCCATATGGTTGTCACTTTATTGTATGCAATGCAATCGCCATGTAATTGCTTTATTTTATCACTAAGCGGTAACGATTGTCATAGAAGCAATAGTTGGCGAGGCGACAAACTATGCTACGATGGAGATCAAGGTGTCGCGCCGGTGACGATGGTGATCATGACGGTGCTTCGCAGATGGAGATCACAAGCACAAGATGATGATGGCCATATCATATCACTTATATTGATTGCATGTGATGTTTATCTTTTATGCATCTTATCTTGCTTTGATTGACGGTAGCATTATAAGATGATCCCTCACTAAATTATCAAAGTATAAGTGTTCTCCCTGAGTATGCACCATTGCGAAAGTTCTTCGTGCTGAGACACCACGTGATGATCGGGTGTGATAGGCTCTACGTTCAAATACAATGGGTGCAAAACAGTTGCACACGCAGAATACTCAGGTTAAGCTTGACGAGCCTAGCATATAACAGATATGGCCTCGGAACACGGAGACCGAAAGGTCGAGCGTGAATCATATAGTAGATATGATCAACATAGTGATGTTCACTATTGAAACTACTCCATCTCACGTGATGATCGGACATGGTTTAGTTGATATGGATCACGTGATCACTTAGAGGATTAGAGGGATGTCTATCTAAGTGGGAGTTCTTAAGTAATATGATTAATTGAACTTAAATTTATCATGAACTTAGTCCTGATAGTATTTTGCAAATTATGTTGTAGATGAATAGCTCGCGCTATTGCTTCCCTGTGTTTATTTTTGATATGTTCCTAGAGAAAAATTATGTTGAAAGATGATAGTAGCAAAGATGCGGATTGGATCCCTGATCTGAGGATTATCCTCATTGCTGCACAGAAGAATTATGTCCTTGATGCACCGCTAGGTGACAGACCTATTGCAGGAGCAGATGCAGACGTTATGAACGTTTGGCTAGCTCAATATGATGACTACTTGATAGTTTAGTGCACCATGCTTAACAGCTTAGAATCGGGACTTCAAAGACGTTTTGAACGTCATGGACCATATGAGATGTTCCAGGTGTTGAAGTTAATATTTCAAGCAAATACCCGAGTTGAGAGATATGAAGTCTCCAAAAAGTTCTATAGCTAAAAGATGGAGGAGAATAGCTCAAGCAGTGAGCATGTGCTCAGATTGTCTGGGTACTACAATCGCTTGAATCAAGTGGGAGTTAATCTTCCAGATAAAATAGTGATTGACAGAATTCTCTAGTCACCATCACCAAGTTAGTAGAACTTCGTGACGAACTATAGTATGCAAGGGATGACGAAAGTAATTCCCGAGCTCTTCGTGATGCTAAAATCGACGAAGGTAGAAATCAAGAAAAACATCAAGTGTTGATGGTTGACGAGACCACTAGTTTCTAGAAAAGGGCAAAGGGAAGAAGGGGAACTTCAAGAAGAACGGCAAGCAAGTTGCTGCTCAAGTGAAGAAGCCTAAGTCTGGTCCTAAGCCTGAGACTAAGTGCTTCTACTGCAAAGGGACTGGTCACTGGAAGCGGAACTACCCCAAGTATTTGGTGGATAAGAAGGATGGCAAAGTGAACAAAGGTATATTGGATATACATGTTATTGATGTGTACTTTACTAGTGTTTATAGCAACCCCTCGGCATTTGATACTGGTTCAGTTGCTAAGAGTAGTAACTCGAAACGGGAGTTGCAGAATAAACAGAGACTAGTAAAAGGCGAGGTGACGATGTGTGTTGGAAGTAATTCCAAGATTGATATGATCATCATCGCACACTCCCTATACTTTCGGGATTAGTGTTGAAACTAAATAAGTGTTATTTGGTGTTTGCGTTGAGCATGAATATGATTTGATCATGTTTGTTGCAATACAATTATTCATTTAAATTAGAGAATAATTGTTGTTCTGTTTACATGAATAAAACCTTCTATGGTCATACACCCAATAAAATGGTTTGTTGGATTTCGATCGTAGTGATACACATATTCATAATAATGAAGGCAAAAGATGCAAAGTTAATAATGATACTGCAACTTATTTGTGGCACTGCCGTTTAGGTCATATTGGTGTAAAGCGCATGGGGAAACTCCATACTGATGGGATTTTGGAATCACTTGATTATGAATCACTTGATGCTTGGGAACCATGCCTCATGGGCAAGATGACTAAGACTCCGTTCTCCGGAACAATGGAGCGAGCAACTAACTTATTGGAAATAATACATACTGATGTATGCGGTCCGATGAGTGTTAAGGCTCACGGCAAGTATCGTTATTTTCTGACCTTCACAGATGATTTGAGCAGATATGGGTATATCTACTTGATGAAACACAAGTCTGAAACATTTGAAAAGTTCAAAGAATTTCAGAGTGAAGTGGAGAATCATCGTAACAAGAAAATAAAAGTTTCTACGATATGATCGCAGAGGTAAAATATTTGAGTTATGAGTTTGGCCTTCAGCTAAAACAATGTGAAATAGTTTCACTACTCACGCCACCTAGAACACCACATTGTAATGGTGTGTCCGAACATCGTAACCGTACTTTATTAGATATGGTGCGATATATGATGTCTCTTACCGATCTACCACTATCGTTTTGGGGTTATGCATTAGAGACAGCTGCATTCACGTTGAATAGGGTACCATCTAAATCCATTGAGACGACATCTTATGAACTGTGGTTTGGCAAGAAACCAAAGTTGTCACTTCTTAAAGTTTGGGGTTGCGATGCTTATGTGAAAAAGTTTCATCCTGATAAGCTCAAACCCAAATCGGAGAAATGTGTCTTCATAGGATACCCAAAGGAGACTGTTGGGTACACCTTCTATCACAGATCCAAAGGCAAGACTTTTGTTGCTAAATTCAGAATCTTTCTGGAGAAGGAGTTTCTCTCGAAAGAAGTGAGTGGGAGGAAAGTAGAACTTGATGAGGTAATTGTACCTGCTCCCTTATTGGAAAGTAGTTCATCGCAGAAACCAGTTTCTATGACGCCTATACCAATTAATGAGGAAGTTAATGATGATGATCATGGAACTTCAGATCAAGTTATTACTGAACCTCGTAGGTCAACCAGAGTAAGATCCGCACCAGAGTGGTACGGTAATCCTGTTCTGGAGGTTATGTTACTAGACCATGACGAACCTACGAACTATGAAGAAGCGATGGTGAGCCCAGATTCCGCGAAATGGCTTGAGGCCATGAAATCTGAGATGAGATCCATGTATGAGAACAAAGTATGGACTTTGATTGACTTGCCCAATGATCGGCGAGCCATTGAGATTAAATTGATCTTCAAGAGGAAGACGGACACTGATAGTAGTGTTACTATCTACAAAGCTAGAATTGTCGCAAAAGATTTTCAACAAGTTCAAGATGTTGACTACGATGAGAGTTTCTCACTCGTATCTATGCTTAAGTCTGTCTGAATCATGTTAGCAATTGCCGCATTTTATGGTTATGAAATTTGGCAAATGGATGTCAAAACTGCATTCCTGAATGGATTTCTGGAAGGAGAGTTGTGTATGATGCAACCGGAAGGTTTTGTCGATCCAAAGGGAGCTAACAAAATATGCAAGCTCCAGCGATCCATCTATGGACTGGTGCAAGCATCTCGGAGTTGGAATATACGTTTTGATAAGTTGATCAAAGCATATAGTTTTATACAGACTTGCGGTGAAGCCTGTATTTACAAGAAAGAGAGTGGGAGCACTACAGCATTTCTGATAAGTATATGTGAATGACATATTGTTGATCGGAAATAATGTAGAATTATTCTGCAAAGCATAAATGAGTGTTTGAAAGGAGTTTTTTCAAAGAAAGACCTCGGTGAAGCTGCTTACATATTGAGCATCAAGATCTATAGAGATAGATCAAGACGCTTGATAAGTTTTTTCAATGAGTACATACCTTAACAATATTTTGAAGTGGTTCAAAATGGAACAGTCAAAGAAAGAGTTTCTTGCCTGTGTTACAAGGTGTGAAATTGAGTAAGACTCAAAGCCCGACCACGGCAGAAGATAGAAAAAGAATGAAAGTCATTCCCTATGCCTCGGCCATAGGTTCTATAAAGTATGCCATGCTGTGTACCAGATCTATTGTATACCCTACACTGATTTTGGCAAGGGAGTACAAGAGTGATCTAGGAGTAGATCACTGGACAGCGGTCAAAATTATCCTTAGTGGAATAAGGATATGTTTCTCGATTATGGAAGTGACAAAAGGTTCGTCGTAAAGGGTTACATCGATGCAAGTTTTGACACTAATCTAGATGACTCTAAGTCTCGGTCTAGATACATATTGAAAGTGGGAGCAATTAGCTAGAGTAGCTCCGTGCAGAGCATTGTAGACATAGATATTTGCAAAATACATACGGATCTGAATGTGGCAGACCCGTTGACTAAACTTCTCTCACAAGCAAAACATGATCACACCTTAGTACTCTCTGGGTGTTAATCACATAAGCGATGTGAACTAGATTACTGACTCTAGTAAACCCTTTGAGTGTTGGTCACATAGAGATGTGAACTATGGGTGTTAATCACATGGTGATGTGAACTATTAGTGTTAAATCACATGGCGATGTGAACTAGATTATTGACTCTAGTGCAAGTGGGAGACTGAAGGAAATATGCCCTAGAGGCAATAATAAAGTTATTATTTATTTCCTTATATCATGATAAATGTTTATTATTCATGCTATAATTGTATTAACCGGAAACATGATACATGTGTGAATACATAGACAAACAGAGTGTCACTAGTATGCCTCTACTTGACTAGCTCGTTAATCAAAGATGGTTATGTTTCCTAGCCATAGACATGAGTTGTCATTTGATTAACGGGATCACATCATTAGGAGAATGATGTGATTGACTTGACCCATTCCGTTAGCTTAGCACTCGATCGTTTAGTATGTTGCTATTGCTTTCTTCATGACTTATACATGTTCCTATGACTATGAGACTATGCAACTCCCGTTTACCGGAGGAACACTTTATGTGCTACCAAACGTCACAACGTAACTGGGTGATTATAAAGGTGCTCTACAGGTGTCTCCGAAGGTACTTGTTGGGTTGGTGTATTTCGAGATTAGGATTTGTCACTCCGATTGTCGGAGAGGTATCTCTGGGCCCTCTTGGTAATGCACATCACTTAAGCCTTGCAAGCATTGCAACTAATGAGTTTGTTGCGGGATGATGTATTACGGAACGAGTAAAGAGACTTGCCGGTAACGAGATTGAACTAGGTATTGAGATACCGACGATCGAATCTCGGGCAAGTAACATACCGATGACAAAGGGAACAACGTATGTTGTTATGCGGTCTGACCGATAAAGATCTTCGTAGAATATGTGGGAGCCAATATGAGCATCCAGGTTCCGCTATTGGTTATTGACCGGAGACGTGTCTCGGTCATGTCTACATAGTTATCGAACCCGTAGGGTCCGCACGCTTAAAGTTCGATGACGGTTATATTATGAGTTTATGTGATTTGATGTACCGAAGGTAGTTCGGAGTCCCGGATGAGATCGGGGACATGACGAGGAGTCTCAAAATGGCCGAGATGTAAAGATCGATATATTGGACGACTATATTCGGACTTCGGAAAGGTTCCGAGGGATTCGGGTATTTATCGGAGTACCGGAGAGTTACAGGAATTCGCCGGGGAGAAGTATTGGGCCTTATTGGGCCATACGGGAATAGAGGAGAGAGGCCAAAAGGAAGGAGGCGCGCACCCCCCCTCTGGTCCGAATTGGACAAGGGGTGCAGCCCCCTTTTCCTTCTCCCTCTCCCCCTCTTTCCTTCTCTCCTACTCCAACAAGGAAAGGAGGAGTCCTACTCCCGGTGGGAGTAGGACTCCCCCCTTGGCGCGCCCTCCTCCTAGGCCGGCCGCCTCCACCCTTGCTCCTTTATATACGGGGGCAGGGGGCACCCCAAAGACACAACAATTGATCGTTTGATCTTTTAGCCGTGTGCGATGCCCCCCTCCACCATAGTCCACCTTGATAATACTGTAGCGGTGCTTAGGCGAAGCCCTGCGTCGGTAGAACATCATCATCGTCATCACGCCGTCGTGCTGACGAAACTCTCCCTCAACACTCGGCTGGATCGGAGTTCGAGGGACGTCATTGGGCTGAACGTGTGCTGAACTCGGAGGTGCCGTGCGTTCGGTACTTGATCGGTCGGATCGTGAAGACGTACGACTACATCAACCGCGTTGTGCTAACGCTTCCGCTTTCGGTCTACGAGGGTACGTGGACAACACTCTCCCCTCTCGTTGCTATGCATCACCATGATCTTGCGTGTGCGTAGGAAATTTTTGAAATTACTACGTTCCCCAACAGCATGTTCCATTGACTGTTCAAAGTATATATCCTGTGATGTTTGACTATATTTAGAAAATAATGCATTGTCCTAGATTGAGATTAATCATGCTGTTACATTGGCAAATACAGTGTGTACACTGGGATATTTTTTCTAACAATAGCGAAAATAACAGATATTGTCGTGCAACAATAGCAATAAAGGAATCCAATTGATCTCATTGGCATCCTCATATGAGTTGACGCTGTTCATAACACAGCTTTACCCGATGATACTCAACTCATGGGAGTCTAGGTATCTTCAATTCGTATGCCTGCTCCAGGACGGGGTTCGGCGCTCAGCGCTTTTTTGGCCATGTACAGGTTGCCTAATATGCCAATTGAGCAGAGCACCACACGGATGAAAATCCCATAGTAGAAAATTCTCACTCCAGATATGAGGGATTCCTCGTGATAACTACTACCACTAATGGAATGGTCTAAACATGATTAAGGTAGAAGAGACAACCAAACCTAAGGCTGTAGCCTATAGCACGCGTCTGGAGACTCCTCGGACACTCTGCCGTTGGTCGATGATTGGCTAGTGCGTGCCCGAGCAAAGGGGAGAGGAGGCCGACGGGAGAGCGCACCAGCACGAAGAACCATGACCTCATCTTCCTCTATCGGTGATTAGGCCAGCGCCACCGCTGGCCGCTCCTCCCTCTCTCTTTCTCTCCCCCCTCTCTCTTCCAAGGCGGGCACAAGGGACGGGAGGCATCCCTCACCTTGATCCAGAAGGCGTGCATCAGCGGATGGAGAGGTGGTGGGGCGACGAGCACAGTCGGCGTCGGCAACGACTTTTCCTGGAGAGAGATGGGATCGGGATTGGAACTGGGAGCGAGTTGGGAGTTGTGGGAGGCGAAGACGTGAGTACGTGTTAGCGACAGTTTTTTTCTCTCTCTGTATTTGGTCGGGGATGGGAGGAAGTGTGGGCTGGTTTCCGGGCCACGTCCTATGCCGGGTGGGCTGCCTTTTTACGAGCGGGAGAAAGAAACTATCGATCGTAGGTGGGAGTACGAGGTCGAACCATCACGACGTTCGATTCTCCTTTAATAGTAGAGATGTGCAATTAATATTTGTCTAATATCAATGTGCAATTATTATTTGCCTACTGTCAACTTGCATCGCCTAATAATAATAATGTGCATTGCACGTACACATTTACTAGTCCTTACTCTTAAAGAAGAGTTGGTAACGTCGCCTCAACCTCCCACCAACCATATATTACGCTCACAAGCGTCTTACAGGCGACCTTTCGCTCAAGCGCAGCCAATATGGGCCGCCCCATTTGACGCGTGCGTTAACTCAATCAAATCGGCATTCCCCCAAAACAACGTCATGCATTAACTCATTCAAATCAAATCTTACGAATATCTCAACTAAATCTAAACTTTCCTTGCCTTCCACTATTCATATTCAAATAAAATCTTGCCAACACATCAACTATAATCAAAGTTGACCGGCTCATTTGACGCGTGCACGCGTTTTTATTTTTCGTTTCTTTTCTATGTTTCATTTTTTCTATGACCAAACTATTATTTCGTACTCGGGATACTATCAGAATCGACATAAAACTGGCGCCGAATTAATTAGGCAGAAAATTAGTCACACCGAATCAACCACCCAGACATTAATGTGAAAACAATTTAAAAATCTAGCGCCGAATCAATTTGAAAATCAAGCTATTAATACAATCAATTAGTCAGACGGTTAATTACATGTGCAATTAATTAGGTACATTTAAATACAACTCCAAAAAAAAGGTACATTTAAATAGGGATTTTCGTGCCAAATCAATTTAAAAACTAAATCATTAATGCAACTAATATTAGGCAACAATTAATTAGGCCTACAGATAATTAGCATGGATCTATCAGAAAACTGCTTGTTTTCTTTACAATATTGGCCACTATTTTGCTGCATAAGTGTCGGATGGTAGGTGCGACATATGCCAACGGGTGGCTTATCATTGTGGGAGCCAGTAAGACATCACCGGTGCCTGAAAACGGGATAAGGCGAAGACATGCACGCCGGCGAATCTTACCCAGGTTCGGGGCTCCCCGTGGAGATAACACCCCTAGTCCTGCTCTGCGGGGTCTCCGCATGATCACTAGATCAACACAAGTAGCTACAAGTGCTCCTTGAGCTGTTTGGCTAGAGGAGGAAGAAAGGCAAGGCTAGCTCTCCTCTTCCCTCTATGTGGTGGCTAAAACTATCTTAGAGAACAACCCTTTGCATGGGTGCCCTGGGGGGTTTATATAGGCCTACCCCCCAGGGGTACAATCGTAATCCGGCTGGGTGCGGGTCCCAGCCGTCAGTGTCTGTGCTCGGCGGCTTCTCCGCTGGCCGTTGGGGCCCGCTGGCTGCCGGCCTCTTGGCCGGCAGGCCGGCCCCACCGCCTTGGGGCCTTGTCGGCGGCTGGTTACTGTTGCCTCGCCCCTGATGACGAGGGCTTTGTCGAGGTAAGCATGGCTACAGTGCCGCTGCCTGGCGGGCTCTCACTGTAGCCTCACCTCGTCTTGTCTCCTTAATGATGCACATACTTCGAGGGAGGGAGGTAGCCGGCTATTGGGAGCTGGCTACGCCCCAGGCCGACTAGGGGTGGCCGGGCCGCCTTCGAGCGTCTCTCTGGCTGAAGGGGCCCGCTGCCTGCGGGCCGTACTGGCGCCTGTCGTGGGTGACATCACGGTCAACATGGTTACAGTGCCGCGCTGGACGGCGGATGGCTGACCCGTGCGGCGCACTGTGGCCATGCATGCTCCGGGATTCGGGGGTGGCAGGCTGTACTGCGGCCACGCCCCGTGTTATCACGTTATGTGGGTGCAGCCCTGGTGGGTGCAGTCTTGGCCGGCTTCTGGGAGTCGGCCTTCTTCATGGCCGGGTTCCGGGAGTCGGTCCTCTTGGGGCTAGCTTCCTGGAGTCGGCCATCTCGTAGCTCTCTTCGGGAAGGTTTTTGAGGCCAGGTCGCCTTCTGGTAGTCGGCCTTGGTGATAGCCGGCCAGAGGAAGGCGGTCCCGTGCTCTGGATGCTTGAAGGCTCGATTGGCCTGGTAATTTCTCGAAGAGCCAGGGGGAGTCCGTTAGGCTACCCGTGGCCATTTACTCCGACAGTAGTCCCCGAAGCTGGTTGGGCTTCGAGGCTGAGAGGAGGTCGAGAAGCTCGGTCAGCTTCTTATCTTGACGAGCCAGCAGCTAGGAGCCGGCTTCGGTTGGGTGCGCCGTCTTGGCAAATTTTTTGAAGTCTAAAGGCGGGAGCCAGCCGGTGCGCTCGCCGGGCTGCGGGACGGCCGCTTGCCTTCCGCGCGCCACGTGGCACCTTCCGGCTGAAAAAAGCCTGCCAACCCACGCGCGCGACGGGACGCCGCCGCAGGCCGGGGCCCACCACTTCCACGCCTAGGCCCAGGCGCCGATTTTCTGTGGCCCAAAGCGGGCCGCTCGCCTTCCGACGGCAGTTTCTGCACGTCGTTAGGGCGCTATAATCGCGGGACGTGGGGGAGTGGGCGTAGTTAATCCCACGTTCCCCCCACGCCTCGCCTCCTCGGCTTCGCCGCACAAGGCTATAAGTAGGGGAGGAGGGGGAGCGGCAGACGCTCGCACGCTCATCCTCTCTCCGCCATCTTCTTCCTCCTTCCCATCGCAGCAGCCTCTTGCCGCCGTGCCGTCCCACCAATCTTCGCACTACCCCACAACCTCGCCGCCGCGGGGCCGTGGTTTCTCCGCCGCCGCACCCTTTCTCGTCAGCTTCTTGCCATCATGCAGTACGGCGGAGACTGGGACGGCTCCAACGTCCACACGGACCACATCGACTTCCTCCGCAAGACACGGCGGTTGCCCGGCAAGGACCAGGTGCAGGTCCGTCTCGCGCCAGAGAAGGAGATCACGCCGGCGCCGGAGGAAGGCGAGCGGGTAATCTTTCGCTCGCACTTCCTGCGCGGCCTCAGTCTGCCCGCGAGCGCCTTCTTCCGCTCCTTCCTCGACTTTTATCAGCTCCAGCCGCACCACCTCACTCCAAACACGGTGGTGCCACTGTCCGCCTTCGTCACTCTGTGCGAGGGCTTTCTTGGCTTTCTTCCCACCCTCGAGCTCTAGGGGGAATTCTTCCAATCCAAGCTCGACACCCGCATGCAGGGCGTGCCGGCTTAGAGCGGCGCCTTCATCGCGATGCGGAGGCCGGCAGCCGACAACCCCTTCCCTGTCATCAAGCTGATCCAGTCGGTGAAGCGCTGGCAGAAATCGTACTTCTACATGAAGAACGTCGCCCCGCAAGGCGACTACGTCAACTTGCCGGCTTACATAGCCGGCCCGCCGGCTGGGAGGCGGCCCCAGTGGTTCTATCGGGCCAGGACGTTGTCGCCGGCTGGAGCCGCCGCCGTCGCCCGACTCCGGGTAATGATCCAGTCGGAGGGCCTGACTGGGTCCGACCTGCTGGCCACCTTCGTGGTGCGCCGGGTGCTCCCGCTTCAAAGCCGCCCTCATTTGATCAGTCAAATGAGCGGCCAACTCGATCCGAGTCGGATGTGCACCAAGGAGATGCCTCATGACGAGGTGGCTCATATGGTGAACTATCTCGCGAACTGCAAGCTCTTCGCAGAGTGGCAGTTTGGCAAGGAGCCGTATTCCCGCGCCAATCCCCCGCCTACGGTATGCTTTCTTTATCTTCTCTTCTTTTAGTTTTGTCACCAAGTTTTTCTTGGCCGACTCTGACCAGTCGGCACGTCTTTGCAGAGCTCTCTCCTTCGACCTGCGGCCGGGACAGCGGGGGTGGATCGCCGATTTCTCCTCGACCGGACGGTGCATGACTTGGCGGACCCCGACTTGGGGGCGGCCGCCATGGACGACAACACCGAGGCGGGAGGCGGCGAAGCAAGCGGCTCCGGACTTGGAGCCAGCTTCGACGACTGGCCGGATGACGACGAGGCGGAAATCGTCCCGCGCCGCCAGCCGGCATCCGACCATGGCGCGGATTCCTCCGCCGCGCCGCCTGCTCGAGACGGCGCGCAGAAGCGCCAGGCCGCGTCGGGCTTGTTCGGCAGTCGGCCGAAGAAGCCCAAGGGCGGGTCGGCGGTGACCAGGCGGGATGAGGCGGCCGCGAAGGCGGCCCACTTCCGCAAGGTGGTGAAGCAGCCGCAAACGGTTTCGGCGTAAGTGTAGATTCTCTTGCATATTCCTTCTTCTTTTCTTGTCGATTTCTGAATCCTTGTCTTGTCTCAAAAAACAGGGCTCCGCTTTCTCTTGAGCGGGTTGCTGCCGCCTCCGTGGTTGGATCGCCGGGAGGATCCGGGAGCACCCGCCGCATGGACCCCCGTGCCGAGCTTCAAGCGGCGACAGAGCGAAATGCGCAGGAGGCGCGGGAGGAGCGGGAGGCGGAAGAGCTGAGGGCGGTTGCTGCCAAGGCGGCGCAGGAGGAGGCGGAGGAGTCGGCGAAGGCACAGGCCGACGCGGCGGCCAAGGCCTAGGCGGAGGCTGCAGCCGCAGCCGCAGCGGAGGGGACCTTGCTTGTCACCCCCCTGCGTGTCACGGCGCCCGAGATCCCGGAGCCCCCGCCGGAGGAAGCCGGCGGCGACCTGCCGGGGATGGAGAGGGAGGAGGACGACGTCGTCGTCCAGGAGAGGGAGGCGGCACCGCCATCGCCGACTGGGGCGGCACAAGGCAGCCGGCCTAACACGCCGCCTGCGCAATCGGCTGGAGGCGAGCCGGCTGTGAGGACGGACCTGGTGGTCCGGTCGCCATCGCGCCAGCGCGCGGGGAAGGCAACTTCGGCTCCGGACCCGCAGAAGGCCGCGGGCTCCAGCTCGCCGGCCCAGGACGTGGAGACGGCCAGCGCTAGCTCGGGGTGGACGCCGGGTGGCGGGACGGCCGTGGTGAATGTGGCGGCGCAAGAAGTCCGGAACCGGCTTCAGTCCCAGGCCGCCATGCTGAGGTAGTACAATGATGAGTTCCTCGCGACACGGGCGGCCATTCGGGTGAGCCTTCCCGCTTTTCTGTTTCTTGATCTTGCTCTCTTCCATTGGGGTGCGTCAGCGCACCCACTGGGTGTAGTCCCCGAGTTCCGAGTCGGCTGCTGAGCAGGCGGCTTGGAACTTCTTAGTAGACTTTGATTGCTTATCTTGATCTTGTTCGCTTCTCTGTCCGACTTGCAGGACTACCACAACCTCCGTGCGGCTGCCTTCAACTCCCAGGCTCGGGAGCTGACCCAGAAGACTGCTGATCTAACTGAGAGCCGGAGTAAGTGCTTCATCTTTTATCTCATGTGGGGGCGCGTCAGCGCACCCACTGGGTGTAGTCCCCGAGATTCGAGCCGACTGCTGAGCAGTCGGGTCGGCTCTTTCCTGACGACTTCTTTCTTATTGCTCTTTTCTTCTCTGCCATATCTGCAGCGGCCAACGCCAAACTGAGGGAGCAGCTGGGTGGGACCCAGGCCGCCCTTCGCGCTAAGGAAGCCGAGTTCGACGCCTTGGCTCAGGAGCGTGACCGCCTGGTCAAGAAGCTGGCCGACCAGGAGGAGAGCCACAAGGCGGCCCTGAAGGCGGTGCAGGATAGCGAGGCCACCCTCCAAGCCGAGTACGAGACCGAGGCGGCGAGCTGGGCTGAGGTGAGGCAGTCGTTGATCAACGGCTACGGCCAGATCGAAAACTTAGTTGACGGTAGGCCTTCTTCTTCTTCGTTCCTTGCTTGCCGCTTGCCGTTTGGTTCATTCTCTAACTTTGTATTTTTGTCTTCTTTCTCTTTCTTTATTTCTTGTGCAGAGTACTTCCCTGGTTACTCTACTGCCGCCAACCAGGTCGTCGAGGCCCACCGCGAGGCGCAAAGGCAGGCTGGCGCTGAGATCGCGCCGAACGCTCGCCGGTCGCTTGAGGAACAGCTCCTGGCGATTCAAGCCTGCCTCCAGCCGGCTCACCGCATGCTCCACCGGCTTCAACGTGTTGGGGCGCAAGTGCTGGCCGCTCTTTGGCCCAGCGAGGTGATTCCCCACACCCCCACTCGGACTGCCGACTGGCTGGAGGTAGCGGCCGGCCGCTTCGAGGCCTGGAAGGCTTTTGCAGCTCGGTCAGGCGCCAGGCGGGCGCTGGAGTTCGTCAAAGCCTGGTATCCTGAGCTGAGCTTGGACCAGCTGGCCACCTGGCGGCAGGAGGCCGACACGGAGCTGGAGCCGGCACGGCCGGCTATCATCCAGCGTGCCTCGGCGATCGCCGACTACACCTACACCAGCGCCTTTGCTCCTGAGGTGGATGATAACGGCGTTGCTCAGCCGGAGGAGTGGTTCGGGCTGAACCAGCAGATGGCGAGGACTCGGCGGAGGAGATCGACTCCAGCGACGAGGGCGAGGAGGAGGAGGAGGAGGAGGATGGTGAAGACGCCGTGCCAGATGGTGGAGCAGCCGGCCAGCCTCAGCTTGACCGTGCCTCCAGCAACAAGGCGCGTGCGAGCGCACCGCTTACAGCCGGCGATGATCAAGCCGAGACTCGCCAGCCAGCCACTCCTCCAGCCGACGCTGCCGTCTCCACCGACCAGCCCGGCTCGCCTGTTGCGCCCTTAGCCTAATCTGCCGCCTTTACTTTCCTGTTTTATTACTCTTTGAACAATTTGTTAAATTTGCGCAGTTCCACCCACTGGGGGTGTATTCAAACTATGTTAACTGCCGGCCTGTTGAAGGCCTTATGTGTAAATATAATCATGCATGTGTTTGGCTTCCCATTGTTCTTGCTTTTCATCCTTTGGCTGTTTCCTTTGCCGCCCTCTCTTGGTTGCCGCCTTCCCAGCCGGACAGCTGCTCTGCAGTCTGTGGCTGGAGAAGTGCTTGGCCGGTTGGGAGGGCAAGTACTCTAGCTTTCTTGGATTGTAGCGAAGTGACTGGGAAGCCGGCCAGCCGGCTGTTCTGACAGCCGGTAGGCGTGCTGGGAGCCCGGCTTGTGTTATATAGGTTCATTAGTCCTTAGCCATTTTTCGTGTGGGCATCCTTTCCTGCCTTTGGCTCTTGCCAGTCGGGCAGTCGGTTCTTCGAGCTGCGACTTTCAATAAGAGAGGGCTCGGGTGCCGGCACACTATTTGTCTAACTTCAGATAGAACTTTTAATATAACTCAAGGCGGCCAGTCCCCAGGCCGACTAGTTGAACCCGGTGCCAGATAGGAAATCAAATGTAATAGTACATTCATGGGTATGACACTCGTCATTCATAGATAAAGGAGGGTAGTCCCCGAGTGCGCCTCGGGGGGGGGCGTTGTCTTGTACTTAATACAAAAAGGTAGCGTGATACATACTGCTTTTAACTGTAAAATCTTCTCAGGAGATTGGCGTTCCATGGTCGTTCCGACTCCTTGCCGGAATCATCCCTCTCGCATGCCTTCGGCTTCTGTGCATCGATCAGGTAGTAGGAGTCGTTGCCTAGGGCCTTGCTGATGACGAATGGGCCTTCCCAAGGGGCCGAGAGCTTGTGCTAGCCGGCTATTCGCTGGATCAGCCGGAGCACAAGATCGCCTTCTTGGAAGGATCTTGGCTTGACCTTCCGGTTGTGGTAACGGCGCAAACCCTGCTGGTAGATGGCGGACCGGCTGAGTGCTAACACCCGGCCCTCTTCCAGCAGGTCGACACCGTCTTCTCGCGCTTCCTTGGCCTCCGCCTCCGTGTACATGGTGACCCGAGGTGAGTCGAACTTGATGTCAGTTGGGATGACAGCCTCGGCACCATATACAAGGAAGAAAGGAGTGAAGCCGGTTGACTTGTTCGGGGTAGTACGCAGACTCCAAAGGACAGCCGGCAGCTCATCGAGCCAGCAGCCGGCCGAACGCTCCAGTGGTACGACCAGTCGGGGCTTGATGCCGGAGAGGACGAGGCCGTTTGCTCACTCGACCTGGCCGTTTGACTGCGGGTGGGCAACGAACGCTAAGTCCAGTCGGATGCCCTGTGTCGCGTAGAAACATGCCAGTGCTCCCTTGGCAAAATTTGTGCCGTTGTCGGTGATGATGTTGTGTGGTATACCATACCGAGTGGTGATATCTGCGATGAATGTCACGGCAGTCGGCCCGTTTAGCTTCTTGATTGGCTTCGCTTCAACCCACTTGGTGAATTTGTCCACGGCGACAAGCAGGTGTGTCATGCCGCCGCGGGCTGTCTTGAATGGGCCCACCATGTCCAGCCCCCAAACGGCAAAGGGCCACGTGAGGGGGATGGTCTTGAGTGCAGAGGCCGGCAGGTGTTGCTTGGAGCTGAAGACTTGGCATCCTTTGCAGCATTTGACTAATTCCTTGGCGTCTTCCAAAGCAGTCGGCCAGAAGAAACCACGGCGGAAAGCTTTGGCGACAAGTGATCTTGAGGCCGCGTGGTGGCCGCATTCGCCTTGGTGGATATCCTTGAGGATTGCTATGCCCTTCTCTGGCTCGACGCAGCGCTGGAAGACTCCAGTGATGCTACGCTTAACAAGTTCTCTGTTTATTATTGCGTATGCTCCGGCTCGGCATTGAACTAGTCTTGCCAAGATCTCATCAATCGGTAGCTCTCTGTTTACTAGGAAGTTGAGGATGGGCTGGGCCCATGATGGAGCTGTGACTTCTTCTGTTGTTACGGCTACTGTGACCCGGGTGGGTGGGTTGGGTGGTGAAGAGTTGGAGTCGGCCACCGCCTGTTGTGTCGTTGCAGTCCCCGGGCCGACTGCTGCAGTCCCCGGGCCGAGTTCTGAAGTCCCCGAGCCGGGTGCGACTATGGCAGTCCCCGGGCCGCTTGTCGAAGTCCCCGAGCCACCTGCTGGGTTCACCAAGTCGGATCCGACTGCATCAGGGGCAGGCGGTACGAAGATGGAGTCCTATTCTGGAGACGGCTTGACAGACGGTTTGAGGAGGCGTTGGAGAGAGACGCCGGTTGGTATAGCTTGTCGGGTGGAGCCGATCCGTGCCAGGGCATCTGCTTGCTCGTTGTCGGCCCGTGGCACGTGGAGGAACTCGCACCCTTCAAAGTATCCGCTGATTTGCTGGACGAGGAATCGATAGCTCGCCATGTTTGCGTCCTTGGCGTCCCAGTCGCCAGATGACTGCTGGACCACCAAATCCGAGTCGCCATAACACAGGATCCGGCGTATGCCGAGTTCTTTGGCTAGCCGGAGCCCGTGTATGAGCGCCTCATACTCGGCCACATTGTTGGAGGTGGCAAAATGAATTTGCAATGTGTATCTGAGCTTGTCGCCCTTGGGAGAGGTGAGGACGATGCCGGCTCCCAAGCCGGTGCGCATCTTAGATCCGTCGAAGTGCATCCGCCAATGAGTGGAGTCGGGAGCCGACTGTAGGTACTGGGTCTCGGCCCAGTCAACAAGGAAGTCGGCCAATGCTTGGGACTTGATGGCGGGGCTGGTAGAAGATCTTGTAAGGAGCCAGCGTGATGGCCCACTTAGCCACCCGGCCGGATGCATCCCGGCTGCCTATGATCTCGGCAAGCGGGGCAGTGCATACGACCGTGATGGGATGCTCTTGAAAGTAGGGCTTCAGCTTCTTGGCGGCGAAGTACACTCCATAGCACATCTTCTGGTAATGCGGGTAGTTTTGCTTCGAGGTGGACAGTACTTCGCTCAAATAATATACCGGCCTCTGGACTAACTGAGCTCGGCCTTCTTCTGGGCGCTGGACCATGATGACTGTACTGACCACTCGGCTAGTCGCAGCAATGTAAAGGAGCATGGGCTCTTTCTCAGTCGGCGCTGCCAGGACAGGCGGTGTGGTCAGCATCTTCTTCAACTCGTGGAAAGTTTGGTCTTCTTGGTCGTTCCACTCGAAGTGGGTGGACTTCTTCATGAGTCGGTACAGGGGGAGAGCCTTCTCCCCTAGCCGGCTGATAAAGCGGTTTAGGGACGCCAGGCACCCGGTAAACTTCTGAACGTCCCGCAGCTTGGTAGGAATCTCCATTCTTTCTATGGCCTTGATCTTCACTGGGTTGCACTCAATGTCGCGTTCGGAGACCAAAAAGCCTAGAAGCTGGCCGGCTGGTACTCCGAACACGCATTTCTCAGGGTTGAGCTTGATCTGGAATCGGCGCAAGTTGGCAAATGTTTCTCTGAGGTCTTCCAGCAGGGTGCCGCGCTTCTCCGTCTTCACCACAATATCGTCTACATAGACGTGGGCATTTCTGCCGAGTTGCTTGAGGAGGCATTTCTGCATGCAACGGTGAAAAGTGGCACTGGCATTTCTCAAGCCGAATGTCATAGTCAGGTAGCAGAAAGCTCCGAATGGTGTGACGAAGGCGGTCTTCAGGCGGTCGGCTGGGTCCAACTTGATCTGGTGGTAGCCTGAGTAAGCGTCCAAGAAACTCAACAGCTCGCATCCGGCTGTGGAGTCTATCACTTGATCGATCCGTGGTAGGGCAAACGGATCTTTGGGGCAAGCTTTGTTGTGGCTGGTGTAATCTATACACATACACCATTTATTGTTCTTCTTCAACACCAAGACCAGGTTGGCAAGCCACTCTGGAAAAAACACCTCCATAATGAAGCCGGCTGCCAGGAGCCGGGCTATCTCTTCTCCTACGATCCTTCTCTTCTCCTCCGACAGTCGGCGGAGAGGCTGCTTGACTGGTTTCGCGTCCGCTCAGACGTGTAGCTTGTGCTCGGCGAAATCCTTCGGAACACTCGGCATGTCCTTTGGGGACCATGCAAAGATGTCCCGATTCTCACGGAGGAAGTCGACGAGCTCGCCTTCCTATTTGCTGTCCAGATTTGCACCAATGACAACAAACCTCTCCGGGTTCTCCAGGTCCAGAGGTATCTTCTTTGTCTCCTTGGCCGGCTGGAAGGAGCCCTGAGCATCATATTCCTTGGGGTTGGGGGGACAGGGCCGCCTGCTTGCTGGCCATGGCCACGACTCGGTCCAGCATCTTCTTCTCTTCAGCAATCACGAGGGACTCGGCCAGCCGGCTGCTGGCCGCAGCGCACTCGGTGGACTTCTTATAGTCTCCGGCTATGGTGATGATCCCCTTTGAACTCGGCATCTTCATCTTGAGGTAGGCGTAGTGGGGCACAGCCATGAACTTGGCCAGGGCAGGTCGGCCAAGCAAGGCGTGGTAAGGGCTCTCTAGATCCACTACTTCAAACCAGATCGCTTCTCGGCGAAAGTGATCCTTGTCTCCGAAGAGAACATCCATCTTGATCTTGCCGATTGGGGAACAAGACAAGCCGGGTACGATGCCATGGAACACAGTCCGGCTTGGCATGAGCTGCTTCACCTTGAGGTTCAAATTCTCCATGGTGTTGCGGTACAGTATGTTGATGCTGCTTCCACCATCGATCAGCACACGGGAGAAACGGGCAGCTCGCCTTTCTGTCGCGAGGGTGGTGTCCAACACCAATGCATAAGAGCCGGGAGACGGCATCACCTCTGGGTGATCGGCCCGGCTCCAGCTGATAGGCTTCTCAGACCAATGCATGAATTCGGGGTTGCTGGGGGCGACCGCGTTGACCTCTTGGTGCTGTCGGCGCCGACTGCGCTTGTCTTCAATTTGGCTCGTGAAGACGACGTAGGCGGCGTGCTCATTTTGGAACTCATCTTGAATGGCTCCGACTGCTGGTCGAACAGCCGACTGCTGAGGGGCTGGAGGCGGCGGGCCAGGAGGTGGAGGTGGCAGCAGCCCCTCGCCCTTGGAGATCCGCGTGAGCCAATGGCACTTCCGGGGCGTGTGGTTAGACGGCTTGGCGCCGCTGTGGAACTTGCAGGGGCATCAAGAGTTTGCTCGTAGGAGAAGGCCGGCTACCAAGCCGGCCTGCCGCCCTTCTTCTTGGGCGCGGGCCGTTCTTCGGGCTGTTCGTCTTCGACGGTGGCTACTTGCCGACTGGTGGAAGGCGGCATAGGGGCCTTGCGCTTGTGGTCGTTCTGGTAGGGGTGTCGGTTGGAGTCACCAGCCGGCGTCTTGGGAGCCGGAGCGAGCACCTTTCCAGAGGTGTCCACTCGGAGCTCGGTCTTCATCGAGGAGTCGGCCGTGGCGTACTTGTCTGCTATGATCAGCAGCTCGTCGAGGGTAGTCGGCTCGTCGCAGAGGAGTCGGTGCTTGAGGAGGGTGCCCTCTCGGCACCCGGCGGTGAAGTACTCTATGGCTTGAACCTGGTGCACCCCCTCGCAGGAGTTGCGGAGCTCGGCCCAACGCGTGAGGTAGTCGCGAGTCGATTCGCTGGGCCCTTGGACGCATAAGGAGAGCTGGCGGGGCTTGGGAGGCCGCTTGTATGTGCTGGTGAAGTTGCGGACGAAGACTTCCATGAAGTCTAGCCAGCTATTGACGCTGTAGGGCTTGAGGCTGTTCAGCCAGGTGCGTGCCGTGCCTTGAAGCATGAGAGGGACGTACTTCACGGCAACGCACCTGTTGCCGTTTGTTATGCTGACTGCGGTAGAGTAGTCGATCAACCAATCTTCCGGCTTCATGGAGCCGTTGTATTTTGGCGTGTCTCTTGGGAGTGAGAACCCTTTGGGGAAGGGCTCGTCGCGGATGCGGGGGCCAAAACAAGGCGGGCCGACATCATCTTCTTCTTCTAGCGCCAGGGATTGCGCTAGGCGGTCGATCCGGTGGCGGGCATCATTCTCGCCGACTCCTTCGCGGTGGCCTAGTCGGCCGCCGAGAGTCGGATGCGTGACAGACGGCGGGGTGGGATATCTCTCCCACGAGGCGGGGGGGGCGAATTGCCTTGTCGTTCCACCGCTCGGGGGCGGCCTTCTGCGTCGCGCTCAATGGTGATCCGAGTCCGACTGCGGCTAGCAGCCGACTCCTTGTCTTTTCTTGCGCGGGCGCCGCTTGCAGTCGGCGTCCGGGATGTCGCGGCGTGCTCTCAGCGTGGGGGAGGACTCTCAGCGCGGGCGCCGACTTCATGTCGTTCTGCGGCCGCGTCGATTAGCTGCTGGATGCGTCTAGTCATGTAGGGGAGCTCATCAGCCCCCAGCCCGTTCAGCTCGTCTACGGCCGCCTGAGCGGCACGCAGGTTCTCGAGTGGCGTAGCGTAGACTGGGCGGTCTGCTCCCAGCATGCTGGCGATGGCCGCGCCGCGCTTCTTGACGAGGCCGGCTCGGCTCGGCCCGCCAGGAGGCGGCGTACCAAAGGCGGCGCGGTCGACTTCGCGCTGGTGAGCCTCAGTGAGGCGTCTCATGGATGCTATCTTCTCGCCCTCCGCGATGAGGGCGAGGCGGCGTGCCTCCAGAGTCTCGGCGTCGACCGGGATGGGGACGGACAGGTCGTGCAGCGCCGCTTGTAGGGCGTCGTGGGCGTTCTCGCCCGAGACGGCGCCGTGGCTGTTGACCAGCACCTCAGTGACAGCGCTGCTGCCACTGTCGGCTCGAGGAAGAGGGTCGTCGATGATCACCACGTTGGTGGGGAAGGCGTCAAGCGATGCTGTGTCGGAGTCGACAAGCATCGGGTCGGTGGAGCCGACCGACTCCAAGTCCACAGCAAGCTCGCTGGAGACGTGAAGCTGGTCGAGGAGGCTGACGAGGCGACTCTCGGGGCAGTCTGTGCCCGCGTCGGACGCAGGCTCGTCGGAGATGCAAGCCTCGCCAAGAAGATCGGCGAGGCAGCTCGCCGCGCAGGCGTCGTCGACGCCTTGCAGCGCGTCAGGGCAAGCGCCATCGGGCGTAGCGGGCTGGCTACGCTCGCGGGGGAGGAAAAGGGTTCCCGTCCAGAACAGGTCTCCGGACGACGGTGCACCTGGCCCCACGGTGGGCGCCAAATGTCGGGTGGTAGGTGCGACATATGCCAACGGGTGGCTTATCATTGTGGGAGCCAGTAAGACATCGCCGGTGCCTGGAAACGGGATAAGGCGAAGACATGCACGCCGGCGAATCTTACCCAGGTTCGGGGCTCTCCGTGGAGATAACACCCCTAGTCCTGCTCTGCAGGGTCTCCGCATGATCACTAGATCAACACAAGTAGCTACAAGTGCTCCTTGAGCTGTTTGGCTAGAGGAGGAAGAAAGGCAAGGCTAGCTCTCCTCTTCCCTCTATGTGGTGGCTAAAACTATCTTAGAGATCAACCCTTTGCATGGGTGCCCCGGGGGGTTTATATAGGCCTACCCCCCAGGGGTACAATGGTAATCCGGCTGGGTGCGAGTCCCAGCCGTCAGTGTCTGTGCTCGCCAGCTTCTCCGCCGGCCGTTGGGGCCCGCCGACTGATGGGTCCCGCCGGCTGCCGGCCTCTTGGCCGACAGGCCGGCCCCACCGCCTTGGGGCCTTGTCGGCGGCTGGTTACTGTTGCTTCGCCCCTGATGACGAGGGCTTTGTCGAGGTAAGCGTGGCTACAGTGCCGCCGCCTGGCGGGCTCTCACTGTAGCCTCACCTCGTCTTGTCTCCTTAATGATGCACATACTTCGAGGGAGGGAGGTAGCCGGCTATTGGGAGCCGGCTACGCCCCAGGCCGACTAGGGGTGGCCGGGCCGCCTTCGAGCGTCTCTCTGGTTGAAGGGGCCCGCCGCCCGCGGGCCGTACTGGCACCTGTCGTGGGTGACGTCACGGTCAACATGGCTACAGTGCCGCGCCGGACGGGGGATGGCTGACCCGTACGGCGCACTGTGGCCATGCATGCTCCGGGATTCGGGGTGGCAGGCTGTACTGCGGCCACGCCCCGTCTTATCACCGTTATGTGGGTGCAGCCCTGGTGGGTGCAGTCTTGGCCGGCTTCTGGGAGTCGGCCTTCTTCATGGCCGGCTTCTGGGAGTCGGTCCTCTTGGGGCCGGCTTCCTGGAGTCGGCCATCTCGTAGCTCTCTTCGGGAAGGTTTTTGAGGCCGGGTCGCCTTCTGGTAGTCGGCCTTGGTGATAGCCGGCCAGAGGAAGGCGGCCCCGTGCTCTGGATGCTTGAAGGCTCGATTGGCCTGGTAATTTCTCGAAGAGCCAGGAGGAGTCGGTTAGGCTACCCGTGGCCATTTACTACAACAATAAAAATACTTGTACCTCTGTCTTTGATGGAGTTATGCTTGGTAGCAGGGACCTGCCAGAAAATTGCTTATTTTCTTTACAGTGTTGGACACTATTTTGCCACATAAGAATCCAGGTACCTCTATCTTTGATGAAATTATGCACGGTAGCAGGGATCTGCCAAATAAATATTGCTCTGGACATTATATCATGTGTTGTTGGAACATTTGGATGCAAAAGAAAAACATTGCTCTCGACATTGTATCATGGGTTGTTGGAACATCTAGATGCAAAGTAACATGAGAATCTTCGATAGTGAATCCCTAGGTGCCTGATCATGGAGAATTTTACTCAAGAATGACTTAAAAGATCGTGGGGCATAGAGTGAAACAAAAGAACCTGAATTGCCTCGAGAACTAGATTGACGTGCATCTTCGGTTCCATTCTTCTAAGATAGTTCGCTAAGAGCATCTCCAGCAATAGACCAAAAAGTTAAAGACCAAAAACTGATTTTAGGTGCTGAGAGAGAAGGTAATATGTCAAATTTGGCTCATATTCATGGCAAATTAGATTCAACGTAAAATTATGTATCTTAGCTGTTATATTCACTACATTCCCAGCAATATCACATTCAATAAAAATGAATACAAAAATATAATTTCCTTTGCAGCATCTCGCCGAACATGTTGGGTGCGATTGGCTCACTTCTGGCCAATTGAGTTCAACGGGGACGAGAGGGATGCCAATTGGTGGGGGATGGTGACGGGAAGGAGGCCGAAGGCCAAGGGATCCGACACGACGGCCAATTCTGACAGTGGGAACTCGCCCACGTGCCGAGAGTGATCATCTTGGGGTGTAGTGGCGGCAGTGACGGTTGGGGAAGCGCTGGCATCGACGGGACCGGGCGGCGGCATGGGGAGCTTGGCAGGGTTCGGGGCGGATGAGACTGGCGGCGTCGAAGGGCGTAGTTCAAGGTGGAAACAATCTTTTGGTCACAGCTGCGTTGTTTGGTCTGCCGTTGGAGATGTTCTAAGTGTTGATAATTTTTTGTGAGCCACTGATCAATAATATTGCTTCATACTACCCAGAACGGGAATCGTATAGTCTTTTTTTTTTGTAGATTGTAAATATGTTTTTAATATACGTGAAAATAGCGTAGACTGTCTTGTTTAAAAAGAAGACGTGGCTCATATTCAAGTCTGTTGGGCTGACTTCTGGTGCAACTTGTACACTTGTCTACATGTAAAAACGGTCGTCTCAGTTACGCAATATCAAAGCGACTGCAGAAGTCAGTTCTGACGGTCCACGCACTCTGTGGAAAAGGAGGTATTCCATACTTCTAGAAAGAGGATAGTACATTGTTTCTTGTATAGATTATGTCACCCAATAGAGATTGGTGCTTCTAATCCATTGCGTGGAAATACAAGATGCGCTATAAACATCAGATTAGTTGGTTGCTGGTGAGCTAGACCAGGCCGGTGGAGACGAGGCCCCATAGATTCAAGTTTAATTCTTCAGGGAAAACGGCAGCTGATGCAGATGTTTTAAGAGGTGTCAGCATATGAAGCTGGTACGCACGCATTCCCCCGCCCACACCGAAAGAAAAGAAGAGACTTCACGACATGCGCAGATTGGTGCACCTAACGCGAACCAGAATTTCACCGGCACGGAAAAGATTATTCACACACACCTAATCGGCCAATGATGACCTTTGCTGGAACATCCGATGCTCATGGGGTTCAGACAATGCGAGGCCCAGTGTTTTCCTTTTTCTTTCCAAATAATTTGCCGAGTGCGCAATTTTGATGGGCTCAAATCAAAACCAACGGTCATGTCCAATGGTTTCGTAGTAGTATCATGCATGTGGCGGTGGGTGTGTGCGTCGTGTATGGAGAGCTTGAAGTTTGAATATTTCCTCTTCTGACGGCGTCTGTTTTACTACTAGATAACTTTGCAGAAAGAAAAAGGGCAGAAGGAGGCAAAGCAAAAGAGCACGCGTGGCTTTGCTCGGGACTTGGGAGCTCCCTCCGATGGACCAGCCGAGCCGACCCAGGAAAGACGAGGTTTCCACACGACGCCCTCTCCCACCGGGAACCGCGACCGAGGTTTCATTTTCTCGTCCGTTTGGTAAGCGGGAAAGGGACGCGCATGCACATCATTTCTCATAGGATGGAACGGGTTCACATACACGGTATTCCTATGTGCTGTACATTTGTTACCCGGGTCAACACGACGCCGGGCATGCACATCTTTCTCATGAAAATAGTTAGTTAGCTAGCCGGAAAAAGATTGACAAAGCGTATAGATCGAAGGAACCGGATCATCATAAGCTATCTCAATGCCAAATGCACCCTGACTTCCCTATAGTCCATTGTGCCGTCCAGTCGTCCACCGGTGCCTGTAGAAAACTATTGTGACTGCCGCTTGTTTGCCCAGCGACAAGTCAATTTTGAACGATGGTCAAGATGTGGAGTCGATTGTCCAAATCCGCGACATCGTACGGAGGACATCGCGGTCTCGCAACCAACTAACCAGCACCGTACATGTGCGTCTGCAGGAGTACAGTGGGCCCCACCCAAGAAAATGACTGGGTTTGTTTGAAGTAAAGCGTCCCGTATGGCGCGTAGCAGTAGCGGGTTTGGACCGGCATCAGCTTTGTTCTCATCGTAAAGACCCGATTTGGTTGCTTTTGCAGGTCTCTAGCGCCCCTCTCCTCCAGTCCAGGGAACGAACGTGCCTGCCCCGTAGTAGTACTAGTATAGTCCATCCAAACGAAAAAAAATAATAGCACCCTAGGTACCCTAACTTGCACAGAATATGATGATTTAGTTTCAAATTTGTAAAATTTGACTCCATCATACCCCAACTTGCACCTCATGTGATGATTTAGTCCCAGGCCAATCACAGCTCGACAATTGGCAGCCAGGTGGCTGGACCGGTCAGCGCACGCACTTTTGCACAAAACCCCCTGCCGTTTCTTTTAATCAACCCGCTGCTCGCCGACTGGTTCCTCGAGTCGTCCGGCAGCGCGTCCCTCTCCGCCGTCGAGCACCCCAAGCTGAAGAACTTCCTGCGCCAGGTCGGGCTCCCGGAGATATCGCGAGCCGACCTCGCCGGCGCGCGCCTGGACACGCGCTTCGCCGAGGCCCGTGCCAACGCCACCGCGCGCTTCCGCGAGGCGCGGTTCTTCCAGCTCGTGGCCGACGGCCTGCGCGAGCAGGTGATCACCCTCTCCGTCAACCTCCCCAACGACACGTCCGTGTTCCACCGCGTCGTGCCCATGCCCGCGCCGGCGTCGGCGTCCCCTGACTACGCCCAGGAGTTGTTCCTGGACGCGGCATCGTCCGTCTCCGCCTCCTCCGGCGACATTCGGCATTGCGCCGGCGTCATCGCCGACCGCTTCGGCTCCAAGACTCTGCGTGATCTCGAGACCAAGCACCATTGGATGGTGAACCTTACCTGCCAAGTCCATGGCCTGTCCCGCTTGGTAAGCGACATGGCGCGGGAGCTCCCACTCTTCAACAACGCTGCGTCAAATTGCGCCAAGATCGCCGGCTACTTCAACACCACGCCCTCCGTGCGCGCGCTGCTGCATAAGCACCAAGTCCAGGAGCACGGGCACGCCTTCCTCCTCCCCATTGCCGCTCCGCCGTATAATGGCGGGGAATTTGCCGCCGCGTTCGTGATGCTCGAGAGCATCCTGACCTCGGCGCGGCCGCTCCAGCTCGCCGTGCTCGAGGAGTCCTACAAGGTGGTCTGCATCGATGACCCTTCCGCGAGGGAGATCGCGGCCATGGTGCAGAATGTGGCATTCTGGACCGAGGTCGAGGCGACGCATTCGGTCGTGAAGATGATCATGGACTTGGTGAAGGAGATGGAGACCGAGAGGCCCCTGGTCGGGCAATGCCCGCCGCTCTGGGAGGACCTGCGTGGCAAGGTCAGAGGTTGGTGCCGGAAATTCAGCGTAGAAGCGGCCACTGCCATGAATGTGGTCGAGAGGAGGTTCAGGAAGAACTACCACCCGGCGTGGTCAGCGGCATTCATACTGGACCCATTGTATCTGATCAAGGACGGCGGCAGGAGGTACCTTCCACCGTTCAACTACTTGACACCAGAGCAGGAGAAGGACGTGGACAGGCTGATCACGAGGCTGGTTTCGTCGGAGGAGGCGCACCTCGCGCTGATGGAGCTGATGAAATGGCGGTCGGAAGGGCTCGACCCATTGTACGCGCAGGCGGTGCAGGTCCGGCAGCCAGACCCATCAACGGGGAAGATGAAGATAACCAACAAGCAGAGCAGCCGGCTGGTGTGGGAGACATGCCTCAGTGAGTTCAAGTCACTTGGCAAAGTGGCCGTCAGGCTCATCTTCCTCCGTGCAACCGCCAAGGGGTTCAAATGCACGCCGTCGATGACGCGGTGGCTCACCGCGCCGGGGAGCTCCGCGGGCAGCATTGGCCGGGCGCACCGGCTGGTGTTCATCGCGGCGAACTCGAAGCTGGAGAGGAGGGATTTCTCAAACGACAACGACAAGGACGTGAGCTGCTCACAGAAGGAGACGATGACATGCTAACCGAGACTGGCAATGTGGATCCCTCCTCCTCCTCAGTGTAGCATCCCTCCGTTCCATTCCTTCCTTCCTTGTTGCTGCTGCTTAATTTCCTTGGCCTCTTTGTGCATTTGATGTTAGCATCCCTTAGAATTTGATCTCTCTAGGAATTGCTAGATTCTTTTTTTGCTTGTGCCCCCCATGTTGCTAGTTCTTGCTCCCCTCCTCTTGTTTTGGTTGGGTAGGGGGTAGGGGCATGAGAGATGGAGATATGCTGCACCCGGTCAGTCTTAATTTGCTTGTCAAGTGTGGTTAATTAATAAATGGCTCATCCCTTGTCATACCCTGCTGGTTCTGCTGCTGGATCCTGAATGAACTATTTAGAAATCGAATTCAGAATCAGCAAGTGGCAAGATGAGCAGTGGGGGAGTGTGTCTGTTAGCTATTGTGCAAATAATACTCTACTAGTTAGTGCCATTTATACTAGTACAATTGGATGATCATTTGCCCCTACACCTCTTTGGTACACATACATATACTATATGGTTGGCTCATCAGCAGTCTCTCATTGTAGAGTAACATACTTGTTGGAGAGTCAAGCCAGACAATCTTAAGCTTAAACATGAATGTTGGAATATTTTGCCCATATTGATATCAAGGATTTGACCCCACTAGATTAAGCGTGAAATGTTGTATACTCTATAGTAGCAGCAGTGCCTTTTCTCAAGCAGTGTGTTGTATATGGAGTATATGATAATAGAAACCGATGGTCATGGTCAAAGTTGCACTTGGAGAAATCGTCACACCTCACCTTTCTCTGCTGCCATAGTAGAGTAGTCAGCACTCAACACTCAGCACTGCACTCAGAAGCGCGCGGTGGCGTCGGCACGGGCCTCGGCGAAGCGCGCGTCCAGGCGCGCGCCGGCGAGGTCGGCTCGCGATATCTCCGGGAGCCCGACTTGGCGCAGGAAGTTCTTCAGCTTGGGGTGCTCGACCGCGGAGAGGGACGCGCTGCCGGACGACTCGAGCAACCAGTCGGCGAGCAGTGGGTTGATTAAAAGAAACGACAGGGGGTTTTGTGCAAAAGTGCGTGCGCTGACCGGTCCAGCCACCTGGCTGCCAATTGTCGAGCTATGATTGGCCTGGGACTAAATCATCACATGAGGTGCAAGTTGGGGTATGATGGAGTCAAGTTTTGCAAGTTTGGGACTAAATCATCACATCTGTGCAAGTTAGGGTACCTGGGTGCTATTACCTCGTAAAAAAGGTGGCGCCCTCGTTTTGAATTTGTCTCCGCTCTGCTCGTCCAAACCGTCCAAAACCCCGAGCCAAGGCCAAGCCAAGCGTGCAAGCAGAGCACCCGCGCGGCACGAGACGAGTAGGATCCATTCCGATCCCGCGCGGCTCCCCCGGCGCGGCGCTGAGGTCTCCTCCTCGAGAGACCTCGAGCAGTGAGATCTCGTCAGGTCTCGGCAAATTTGACAAATTTGACCTATAGACGAAATCAAATCACAGAATGAACTGTCCGTGAAACTATTTCACGCGGCTGACCCGTGGCGCCTAGTTCTCAGGCGCTGCACTAGTGCAACGCCTGGGAGCTAGGCGCTGCACTAGTGCAACGCCTAGGAGCTAGGCGCTACACTGTATAGTGTGGCGCCTAGCTCTCAGGCGCCGCACACTGACTTAGTAATTTTCTGATTACACGGGTGCGACGCTGGCCGTGTAGCGCCTATCTGTAAGGCGTTGCACAGTGTAGTGTGGCGCCTTCGTATCGGGTGTCACACAAAAAGGTCAGCCGCGTGAAATAGTTTCACGGATAGTTCATTCTGTGATTTGATTTCGTCTATAGGTCAAATTTGTCAAATTTGCCTCAGGTCTCCTCCTCGAGAGACCTCGAGCAGTGAGATCTCGTCTGCGTCTCCCCCGCTGGCGCTGCAGTCCATCGAATCGAGCCCCACCTGGCCACCCACCACCCACGACCGCGACTCTTTCTCCGCCACGCTCGAGAAAAAAATAATCAAGGAGAGCCACCCTCCCCTCCCCTCCCTGCACGGCGTCTATTCGCTCGGTCGGTCAGCTCGTCGCGTGGACTCGAAGCCTCAGCAGGCATCGGCATCCTTCCCTTTCCTTCGCTCCGCTTCGTCCCTACAGACAGACAGACCCCTCACCCCTCTCCAACCTCCAACTCCAAAGCTCCAAAGCCCGCTCGCTGAAGCCGAGCCCCCACCCCCCTCCCTCCCCGTCGCTCCCTCTCCCGCCACCTTGCGCTCGCTCGCTTGCGGTGTGTGGAGCTACCTCGCTCGCTCCAGCGGCGGCAGAGGCCAGACGGGCGGCCCGAGCCGAGGCGGCGGCAGCCCCCTGCCGAGCGGCCCTCGCATTGCGGCTGCCCCTCGTGGATTCCCGGTCGCATTGTGAGACGGGCGGGGAGCGCTCGGGTGGTGCCAGCGCGGCGGCGGTGGAGTGTCGCTCCTCCTGCGCCTGATCTCCCGCCCCCAGATTCGTCGCCGTCCCGGTGATCTGCGCATTGCTCTGCTGGAGGGTATCCGGCGGTGAGTATCTCTCTCTCTTCGCCGTCGAAAGGGAACTGTCGGTGGGTGCTAGTGGGGGCTGTCGCGAGATTCGCGTTGCCTATTTCGTGCGGTAGCTTTTCCTAAATACGCAGTCGGATTATTTTTTTGGCTGCTGCAATTTCTTTCGGCTTTTCGTGATCTCACTAGCGGGCTTCTTGATTGGCCCTTAATTTATGTGACGCGTCTACTACTTCAAACTATTTTCTAACCAGTAATTGGAACTAGCTAGTGTTTGACGCAGTTCCTTTTTCGCGTTTTCCTAAATAAAGTTTGTTGTCTCCCCTGATTTTCCTCGGTAAAAATGGTTTGGCAGCCTCGTTTTGAAGCCGTTTTCTGCTGCCGGTTGGCACTTAATTGCCCCCCTTTTCAAAGCGAATAATTTGGTTAGATCAGCTGGGAGCTATTAATTTCAGATACGGGCTATTTAAATTCGAGTTCGTAATCATGTCATGGCGAGGGGATGTCCTAGTCTCGGTTGGCGGCACCGTGACATGAAGGCAAATGTCTACTGTAGCCATTTTAAAATGCTATATTTCCTCAGTCCGGAATTAGTTGTCGCTCAAACGGATGTATCCATGTCATTGTGGAAGAAGAAAGTATTTTACAACGGATGTATCCATGTCATTGTGGAAGAAGAAAGTATTTTACAAGTGGATGATGCTAGTTTGTCTTGTCAGATCGATTCTGAAACCCCGCTTGCAAATACTTGTATCTAATACGTCTAGATACATCCTTTTATCCATTTTGATGACAAGTATTTCCGGACGGAGGGATGCCATAGTATTTGCAACACGGATGTGCACATCCTCCAACCACTCTGTAGCTGTGTTACGTGGGCGCCTTTGATGCAATTCACATCTCAGTGCGGTTGTTAAGTACTGTACCACATTAATTCTTCTTTTACTGGATGAAGTCCATTTTTCTTATACTGCTTCTTCGCCTTAGCAGGACACAGTTCCGCTGATACACTTCTGTGTGCTGATGCGGTTATAATAAAGCTTTCGTCATACCTCTGGGGCGTTTGTGTGACCATCAAGGCGTTGATGAGCACTGAACAACGGTGGCAGTTCAGCAGGGATTGACTTGACTGGCTGACTTGGATGGGTTAGTTCTGAATTGAGATTCTATGGATGCGTGATATTTTAGGCTGAAAATACAGTGAACGTGACCCTCATACCAACTTGTCATATAAGTTTTGAGTAATGAAGAAATGGCACGGTGGTTCTGTCATACTATGTTTGCTCCTAATCTTGATGCTAAGATATGTGATATTGGATAGCCCGCTTGCTGAAAGATCTCTTCAGTATGTCTTCCAACAAAATAGCACGGCACAGCTACACTGGTTAGATGTTCCAAACCCACCTGCACTTCAGAATCCACAGAACTCCTCTCAAGTAATATCAACTGAATTGTTAGCTTCCAACCTTTCCATAACAAGAAATCTCTCTGATAGAGAAATACAGACACTGCATTCTTGGAATCATCTGAGGGACCTTGTAAATAATGCCCACATCCTACCAGATGGATTGGATGCAATCAAGGAAGCTGGAGTTGCATGGAGGAAGCTAAATGCAGCCCTTGAATATGATGACTCAGTTGTCTCATTCAATGGTAGCACACAGCATAAGGACAAAGAGAAGCAATGCCCATATTCCATTCGAAGAATGAATGTTACTAGGGTAGGTGATAGATTTGTCTTAAGAATTCCTTGTGGGCTTATTCAGGGCTCTTCGATAACTATTATTGGTACTCCTGGTGGTCTTCTGGGTAATTTTAAGATAGACTTGACTGGAGCTGCAGTCCCTGGTGAACCAGACCCTCCAATTGTGCTTCATTACAATGTCCGTCTTCTTGGTGATAAACTTACAGAAGATCCTGTAATTGTCCAAAATACATGGACTATAGCTGATGATTGGGGTTCTGAAGACCGTTGCCCATCTTCTGATTCGGATGCTAAGGACAGTGCAAAAGGTATTCATTCTTTCTCTGGTCCACATCTTACATTATTTTATAGGACATGGTGAATACCCATGGCATGGTATTGGCATTGCATGTGTGTTATTCCTTCCAGAATCTGGTTCTGTAATCAGCAAATTTTATCCACCTTGTTGGAGATAGTTACTTGCCCCTGTATGTACCACCATAAATATGTATTGTCTTGAGGTATTGTATTATCTGATATCACTGTCTGTCTATTTTTTTGCACACTTCTTATTTGTACCCTTATTAAGACTTGGTAAACAATATGTATTTTCTTTTGATGGCAGGCTTGACATATAGTTTTGTTTTTTGTTGTTTTTCAGTGGACGATTTGGAAAAATGTAGCAGCATGGTAGGCAAAGCCCACAAACAGATCTTGGCCTCAAAGTCACATTCTAATTTTTCAAGCATGCAACCTACAAGGAAAACAACTGCAGAACCTAAAAAACATTATCCCTTCAAACAAGGATATCTTGCTATAGCAATTCTTCGTGTTGGAGCAGAGGGGATCCATATGACTGTAGATGGGAAACATGTCACTTCCTTTGCATTTCGAGAGGTGAGTTGTGTATAAGAAATTCGTTTTGCTATTGCATTTTGTAACAGTGTCCAGGCAAACTGATTTTGCCAGGGTAACAATTTTGTTGTTGCGTCTTACGATGGTCTGTGAAAGTTATTGTTCCATACTCTCATTATCGAACTATTTTATGTCCTTGTTTCAAAGTATGTTCTTATTACTAATCTACCACGTTTTTACCAGGATTTGGAGCCTGGGTTTGTTGGTGAAGTAAGGATTGAAGGAGATATTAAATTGCTGTCTGTGCTAGCAAGTGGCTTGCCTACAACAGAGGACTTTGAGCATGTCACTGACTTGGAAATATTGAAGGCTCCACCTGTCCCTACGGATAAATCCATTGATCTTTTTATTGGGATATTCTCTACAGCAAATAATTTTAAACGCAGAATGGCGGTTCGAAGAACGTGGATGCAGTACGATGCTGTCCGCTCAGGAAAAGTCGCAGTTCGGTTCTTTGTTGGCCTGGTAAGGATGAAAGGCACATGATATTATATCTTTACAGTAATTTGTATACCATATAGTAGTTATACCTACATATATGCAATATGTGTACATTTGTCAAATAATAGGTGTAGAGCTGCATATGGATAGCAGCATACCACAAGGCTCCATTCATGTTTTTCCTCACAAACAAACATGCTTAGTCCTCACTTTGTGCGTGGGTTGGGGTGGGGGGGTATCGTGCCTGTGCAGTGACCACCTTATTGAAGATCTTTCTCCTCTGTTGATTGCATTTGCGTTCACTGTGTACTTGCTTACCCCTCATCCCTCATCACAAGAAACTATCTTTGAAATTTTGTCAAAACTCTTCTTGTGTTCTGTTGTATACTAGAATTACCGCTCTTCACTTCATGGTCAATACTCATGTACCTTTGCCTTCTTTGATAAAAGCATAAAAATGAGGTGGTGAACGAGGAGCTCTGGAACGAAGCACGTACATATGGAGACATCCAATTGATGCCATTTGTTGATTATTACAGCTTGATTCTTTGGAAGACCATTGCCATTTGCATATATGGGGTATGTATCTACTTTTTTGGGAGAATTTATTTAATTTCTTTGCGGGTAGATTTTTATTTAGGAGTACAGTGGAACCCTGGGAATTCTGCCTGCAGCCTGCATTTTCTGACATCACTTTTCTCATGCAGACAAATGTGCTTTCAGCCAAGTATGTTATGAAAACCGACGATGATGCTTTTGTTCGTGTAGATGAGATACTTTCGTCCCTACATCAAGTAAATATCAGCCATGGACTGCTGTATGGTCGCGTCAATTCTGATTCTCAGCCTCACCGAGATCCGTATAGCAAGTGGTACATAACTTCAGAGGTAACATTTTTTTTTCTATTGCACAATTATGCAAGCGTGTTTTTAGCACAGGGAAAGTCTTTATCTGCGCGATGGAAATTTAGTTTCTGTTCAAACCAATGATGGAAACTTCACCACTACTGTGTTTTGGACGGCCATGTATATTGTGCATTATCATTTATCATGTAGCAGATGCTTAGCAAATGTTTCCGCTGTTACCTGCCTTTATGTAGGAATGGCCTGAAGAGAGTTATCCCCCATGGGCACATGGACCAGGGTACATTGTATCTCAGGATATAGCAAAAGAAGTTTACAGGAAACACAAAAAGGGGGAGCTAAAGGTATGTGCCCTTCTAAAATTTGTAAAAGGGTACACTCTTTTCCAGCAGAGATAATGAATTCTCTTCAGTTGCTTCAGTCTGAAACGAGGCAGCTTAAGAGAAAACACCATGCTCTCCAGCTGTTTGTCCCTACTGTGGTGCGGAATATTAACCGGGGATTTTGACTTGCAGATGTTCAAGCTGGAGGACGTGGCGATGGGAATATGGATCAATGAGATGAAGAAGGAAGGCTTCGATGTCACGTACCAGAACGACGGAAGGATCTTGGTGGAAGGCTGTGAGGATGGGTATGTGGTTGCCCACTACCAGGAGCCAAGGCAGATGATGTGCCTCTGGGACAAATTCCAGAAAACAAAGCGAGGAAACTGTTGCAACGAGTAAGGGTGAGCGATCTTCTATGTTCTGATGGCTACTGCTTACTGGCATCTAACGGCAAGTTTGAGAACATCCATGAAAGAGGAGCCAGAGAGCTTCTCGCTGATGGTTTCTGATCACAATTGACAGGCCACATTTTTTTTCTGACATCGGCCATTCTTTTGTGCCCGTGTTCTGGAGTACTTCCCTGGCTTACAACCATATATTTTTGTAGGAGATGTAGTAGGTCCCTTCGGTTTTGGCCATAGGTAGGGAGGTGTGGCTGCTTGTAACATATCATACGAGAACGTAGGGCTACATTTTTAGGATAGTTGGGAGGGCCAGCTTTAGCCAAGAAAAATCAGTGAATGCATTTTGCATCCGTGTAAAGCTATTCGAGAACCACTTGTATAATTGATAGTCCACTTGTGTCTGGTATTGGAGCAACTCTAGGGGAAGTGCATGGATAAACCCGGATACATATGAAACCACTTTGAAAAACACATTTCTAAATGCTAAAAAAATCTACAAAAAGTTGCACGGGCATGTCTCCATGTTCTATGTGCGTGCATAAAGTTTCACTAAAAAATAACACTTTTGTGACCTGTGCAAAAAAGACAAAAAATTGTGTTGTGGAGCACTATTTAGAAGCACTGAAATTTGTCTTTTTTTGGAGACAAAACAAAAAGACATTTTTCCATAAAACTTTGTGCCCACACATTTGTGAACATGTATGTGTGATAATTTTTTTTTGAATTTTTTGACGCTTTAAAACGTGCTTAAAATGCATTTTTTGAAAAGTGGGTGCATATGCCCATGGGTGCAGGGGGTGCCCTCTCGCAATTCTAGGCGCTATATTCTCGTCCAGCAAAATCGTTTTACGGTTCCTTCTAAAACGAACCGTAAAACGATTTTGCGGGAATTGATGCGTCCTGGCATAACAGATCTGCTATCGCAAACTGCAAATTTAAAAACATACATCATACATAGTTCATGGCGCTACAAAGTTCATCACAACACACCGGGGTTCATACATAGATAAACTTAGATCTAATAGATAGGGAGGCAGTGGCTTAGTAGTTGACGCCGAGGAGGAATGCCTCCACTGACCTGCGGCAAGCGTGGGCGTAGGTGTGCTCCTCCTTCGCTGTGGTAAGCATGTCGGCTGCCCCTTCTTCTCCGGATAATGGTTAATAGCTAGGAGTGGATAATGGTTTATTTTGTGTGTTAACATGCATTTAAAATGGTTATGATATAGTATGATAGGATGGTATCCTCCTCTGAATGATTCAAGTGGCTTGACTTGGCACATGTTCACGCATATAGTTGAATCAAAATCAACAAAGCCTCCATGATATTTATGTTCATGGTGTTTTATATCCTGCTCATGCTTGTATTCAATGTTGATTAATCTCAATGCATGTTTATGATCATTGTCGCTCTCTAGTTGGTCGCTCCTCAATCTATTTGCTAGCCTTCACTTGTACTAAGCGGGAATACTGCTTGCGCATCCACTTCCTTAAACCCAAAGTTATTCTGCATGAGTCCACCATACCTACCTATATGCGGTATTTACCTGTCGTTCCAAGTAAATTTGCATGTGCCAAACTCAAAATCTTCAAATAATAATTTGTTTTGTATGCCCGAACCGCTCATGAAGGGACAGGGGACGGTCATCATCTTCCATGCTAGGTGGGTTATTCTCACGATGAGTGTTTATTCGCTTGTCATTCACGAGAAAGTGGTTGGTAATTGGGATGCCCAGTCCTATGGTTAAAAATCAAAATATAATAATGAAATAAAACTCCTCCGGATTGTTGTTGGTATGGAGGGTACCCGAGGATTTGGCTAGCCATGGCTTGTGTTTGTTGGTGGAGGGGGAGTAAAATTTTACCTTTCTATTTGGAACCGCCTATAATGTGTCTATCATGGAAGATGTTGAAAACACCCGGTCGCTACGTTGACAATGAAAGCATACCTCTCAAAATTATATTCATTTCTATTTTAAAAGCTTCGAGCTCTGGCACTTCTGCAAATCCCTGCTTCCCTCTGGCTTATTTGTTTACTTTTATTGTTGAGTCATCATCTTCGCATTAAAGCACCAGCTGGAGAGCACCATTGTCATTTATATGCTTTGTGTTTAGTTGATATTGAGTATGAGTTTGACTAGATCTCTTTTACCATGAATTATAATGTCTAGTCAGTGCTTGAACTTCAGAGGTGCTCTGCATTTATATTTTGCGGTCTCAGAAAGGGCTAGCGAGATATCATTATGTCATATTATATCATGATTATTTTGAAAAACGTGTTGTCATCCGAGATATATTATTATTGCTCACTAGTTAGTTATGCTATTGATGTGAGTAAATGTGATACCTAAGTGTTATTTTGAATATGGTTAATTCATAATCTTTGCTGAAAGCCTGAACATTGGTTAGACATATTTGCAACAACAAGATCAAACAAAGTTTGTAAAAGTTTTTCTTTGTCACTTTCTGTTTGTCAACTGAATTGCTTGAGGACAAGCAATGAGTTAAGCTTGGGGGAGTTGATACATCTCCATCGTATCTACTTTTCCAAACACTTTTGCTCTTGTTTTGGACTCTAATTTGCATGGTTTGAATGAAACTAACCCGGATTGACGCTGTTTTTAGCAGAATTGCCATGGTGTTGTTTTTGTGCAGAAATCAAAGTTCTCAGATTGACATGAAAATTTATGGAGAATTTCTGTGGAATATATAAAAAATACTGGCGGAAAAATATACCAGAGGGGGGCCACCCAGGAGCCACAAGCTCAGGGGGTGTGCCTCCCAGGCTTGTGGCCCCCCTGGACATCCGGCAACCGTAACTTTGACTCCATATATTCCTATTCGCCAAGAAAAAAAATCAGGGAGAAGGATTCATCACATTTTACGATACGGAGCCACCGCCACCTCCTGTTCTTCATCGGGAGGGCTGATCTAGAGTCCGTTTGGGGCTCCGGAGGGTGGAAATCGACGCCGTCGACATCATCAACCTTCCTCCATCACCAATTTCATGATGCTCATCGCCGAGAGTGAGTAATTACTTCGTAGGCTTGCTGGACGGTGATGGGTTGGATGAGATTTATCATGTAATTGAGTTAGTTTTGTTAGGGCTTGATCCCCAGTATCCACTATGTTCTAAGATTGATGTTGCTATGACTTTGCTATGCTTAATGCTTGTCACTAGGACCCGAGTGTCATGATTTCAGATCTGAACCTATTATGTTTTCATGAATATATGTGTGTTCTTAATCCTATCTTGCAAGTTATATGCACCTATTACGTTTTATGATCCGCATACCCCAAGGTGACAATAATTGGGATTCTTTCCGGTGATTACCGTAGTTTGAGGAGTTCATGTATTCACTAAGTGCTGATGCTTTGTTCTTGTTCTCTATTAAAAGGAGGCCTTAATATCCCTTAGTTTCCTTATGGACCCCGCTGCCACGGGAGGGTAGGACAAAAGATGTCATGCAAGTTCTTTTCCATAAGCACGTATGACTATATATGGAATACATGCCTACATTACATTGATGAATTGGAGCTAGTTCTGTGTCGCTCTAGGTTATAACTGCTACATGGATGAATACCATCCAACGCAATTATCCATCGCTGATCCAATGCCTACGCTTTTCATATATTCATCTTGCTAAGTTACTTTCGTCGTTGTTGCTATTACAATCACTACAAAATTGCTACTGTTTCTACTACTACTGCTACCGTTATTATCAAACTACCATACTACTCTACTACTGATCACCTTGCTGTAGATATTAAGTCTTTCAGGTGTGGTTGAATTGACAACTCAACTGCTAATACTTGTGAATATTCGTTGGCTCCCCTTGTGTCGAATCAATAGATTTGGGTTGAATACTCTACCCTCGAAAACTATTACCATCCCCTATACTTGTGGGTTATCACATTCCCAACCCAGGGAGGAATGCGCTCATGGTCGACCCTATAATTGGGGGCTGCCAGTTGTCCAAAGTACTCATGGACAGTGGCTCCAGCCTCAACATCATGTACGCAACAACAGTGCAGGAAATGGGCCTCCCCATAACAGGTCTCCGACCTTCACCCACACACTTCCACGACATTGTCCGTGGGAAGAATGCAGAACCACTGGGCCAAATTACTCTGGAGGTCATATTCGGAAAGGAGGACAACTTCCGGGTTGAGAAATTATGTTTTGAGGTAGTCCCATTCAAAGGGGGATATCACGCCCTCCTAGGGAGGCCGGCATTCATCAAATTCATGGCAATACCATGCTATGCCTACATGTAGCTTAAAATGCCCGGCCCAAACGGGGCCACCACGGTCTCCAGTGATGCAAAAAACACACACGAAGCAGAGGTCGCCCACCTTGAACAGGCAGAAGCCGACGTCCCAAAAGACAAAGAAGAGTGCACAGAGGCCACCTCTGAGAAATTCAAGAAGAAAAGGCGTGGTAGCCTAGCTGCTACCACTCAGGAGCCCTCGGCGGACCCCTCATGGTCCAATTGGCATGAAGCTAGGAGTCCCAAAGCAATAACCAACGAAGGAGAATGACCCGAACAACGGCACAAATGCAGGCTATGTCCATCCCTTCCCTCTTTTACATTTAGTACATTAGATTTGTTTCACGAACAAACTACCCAACAACAGAAATAAAAGCTTGTACTACCGTCTAGCTTGCTATACAAAGAATTGATGTAATGGCGTTATAATTTCACCTTAGGGCCCTAATCTACTCAAACTTTCTATCCATGGCCTATGGTACCACCAAGCAACTTTTATTGACCGTGGTGTGTTGAGATTTGAGGGGAGTCGGAGAGATCCTCCTATGGGATGGGTTCGAGGGGCTGCATCGTCTATCGTAACGCCTCGACCCCCATAGGATCTGTATCCAATGGCGATGGCACAGGTTAAGTTGTCCATCCCCAACCCCTCTGGTTCAACCGCCGTCGATCTCTTCAACGACCCTACCGCCGATCTCCTCCGCCAAGCGGTCAAGGATTTGTGATCCTTGTACGCTATCGAGCCCATTTTGTCATTTCTGAAGGACACGTTCTACGACGGCGGCTTGGGATCCTCAATTGCCAAGTCAGATCTCATCGACCACAACCACGACCATGAGGAGGGCACCCACAAAGCTTCTTCTAAGGTGAAACAACCCATCTATGACATCATAGAGCGCACCATGGGTCTGTGCTCTTCCAACTGGAAGGATCCCATACATGACATGTGAGGCAACATCCTATCAGAAAATCTTACCTTTTCTAGCTTGCCAACCCGTACCCTTTGTTGTAGTAGCATTTGCCGTGCGGTGCTTTAACTGTGTCGTGTTTAATTATTTCAGTTATGCAAAAAATGTATTGTTCAATAGGGCTATGTGATGTTTAAGTATGAATTGTCCACTTCAGTTTCACGAATGGCTATATTTGGTTGTTTATAGTGAGTAGATGCCTTGTTTATCTGTATTTGGTTGTTAGGTTGGTTGTAGTGAGTATTTTTCCAGTTATCGAGCAGATGCCTTGTTTATATGTATTTGGTTCTTAGGTTGGTTGGAGTGAGCATTTTTCCAGTTATCAAGCAGATGCCTTGTTTATCTGTATTTGGTTCTTAGGTTAGTTGCAGTGAGCATTTGTCCAGTTTTCAAGCAGATGCCTTGTTTATCTATATTTGCTTGTTAGGTTGGTTGCAGTGAGCATTTGTCCAGTTTTCAAGCATCTGCCCTGTTTATATGTATTTGCTTGTTAGGTTGGTTGCAGTGAGACCCTGTCGAGTTTTCAATGGCTATATTTGGTTGTTATACTGATCATTTATGCCGTGTTTATTTCAGTCATTCACAATGTGATGTTCATTATGTGCAAGTCGGTACTGTGCCGCTCGACTGCATCAATACCAGCTTGGACGGATATATTTGGTTCCAGTTATGCCTGGTGTAGTTAACACATGCCCTTTATTTCAGTTTTACACATTTATCCAGTGTGATGTTTAAGCATTACCTACGTTCTATTCATTTTCAGCAATACCAGTTTGAATTGCAATATTTGATGGCTATTAAGCCTATTGTCGTAACATTGCCTTCCATTTTATATCTGCTTTAACAACATGCTGAAACTAACACATTCAAGCTATCATTTGGAGATGATGTTGTTTACGTTTGCTATATTTGTTTGATGTTAAGGTTGATGTACTTATCATGCCTTTCCACTACTTATGCAGGACAACAACGGGAGTGGCCACCATTTTCCGCCAAGGTTAGTTTCATCCCTCGGCTTGTACTCCCCCCGTCGTACCATAATGTAGTGCATATTGATCCAGACCTGGACACTTGTTAGCTTCTAATATTGACTTGTTGCTTGTAGGTACATATGCCCTTGGCAAGGATCCACGCATCAACCCTTTTTGCGTATGGGGCAATGAGATATTCATGAACAAGCATCAAGTGAGGAAACTGATAATGATTATTAGCAAAAAGATATGAATGGTGGCAAGCAAATTATTTGTTTATGCTCTATCCAACACAAAAGTGAGTTGTAGTATGGTAACTAGAAACTCTGCAACCTTCTCTTTTTACTGCCCATAATGAGTTGTTAGACAACAATGTCTGAATCTTTTTCGTTCGCAGTGGTTCCCGAAGCAGTCCACTCAAGATTACCTCGCAAAGTACATGATTGGTGGACACGCAATGAAGGTTAAAGTATTTCATCCAGACCAATGAGCATCGAGAAGTACTAATGAAGACAGTGAAGGATGGACATGCATCCATCACAAGGGGTTGGCCTAGAGTCGTGCGCGCATTACGCATGGAAGAGGGCACAATATGGGCATTCCGCTTCACCTTCTCAAGCGACCAGAATGTCTTTCGCCTCTCTCTTTACAGTCTTTAGTACAACTGTGGTTCATCATTCTTTACTTGGTGCTTCTGTAGTTCTTCAGTATATGTACTTGTGCATCGAATTATGCATTCATGGTTGAACCTATATTTGTAATATACATGGTTGGATATGAAATAAGTGATTGCCTACTTTCAAATTCAAAACATGTGATTTTTAAATTAGGGATTAATTAGGGATTACACTGCACACGGTTTGGAAAAACGAAATGTATGCGATAGATGTGGAGATCAGACACGTTTCTAGGATCCACTACGTGTGCGATCAATCTCTACTGCACACATGATCAACCAAGAAAAAACATGTGCGCTTAACAACAGCATCGCACACAGTTCTTTCTTATTAAATGTTTGCGATAGTCACCTTATCACACACGCTTCGCAATTATGGATTGTTTGTGATGTTGTCCGCATCGCAAACATTTGGTCATAGAAGAACGCGTGCGATAGGTTGATCATCCAACACGGGTACGACGGATGATCGTGTGGGATGTATTCAAGCTTCGCATACAGTTTTATAGCGACAACTGTGTGCGCTCTTACATCGAATCGCACACAGTCGAGGAAAAGTAAATGTGTGTGATTGTCTACTTCTACAATCGTGAACTATTTGTGATGGGTCGCACATCATAAACGTAGCACCACAGAATACCGACTGCGATGGCAATGCGAGCACAATCGAGTAGGGAGTACTGTATATGCATCGAGGCTCCCTATCCCCGACGGTTTCTGTGTCGTGTGGGAAGGACCCCCTATCGCAGTCACTCACTTGGCGACGGTTCCGAACACTGTCGCGGAAAGGGGTTAAAAACCGTTTGTATAGCACCTCGCTGTACCAGTGTGACTACAACCTTCTAATGTGTTGGAGATATTTTCCTATAAGACATGCTTTGGTTTGTAGAAGTGGATCCACCCCCATGCAGTCACCGGTTTCTCTCTCAACTACCATGAAGCAAGTGAGAGGATGAAATTGGAGATTGGAATTGACCTATTGAAAAGGAAAACACAGAACAATGTATTGCAAAGAGAAATCCAAACCAAGTTCCACTTCATGAGTGACTTCTCTCCCAACCACCATGGACAAAGCAAGGACAAGGAGGAGGAATGTGGAGATTGGAATTGGTTTGTTGAAAATACGTGCCAATGTATTCTTAAAACAAAACTGGACCTTCCTCCACCTCATCCTCCTCTCGGGCCTTTAGAGCTGCCATTAAAGGGCAAGGAGAAAAGCCATAGAGGGTACGAGGCTGGAAAGGTTCTAGAGGAGGGGAAGATGAGGGAAACAAATACAAGAGGGGAAATCTCCCTTTGTGATGCTTGTAGCCATATTAAATGCATCCTATTTACTATGATTTCTATCCTTTGAGTATGAAGAACCAAACCAAAATGTATACTTGATGTCTAGGAGTGTAAAAAAGGTGAATTGAACAACAAACTATAACACCAAGAAACTATAAAATAATCGGATGCTTCAAATATGTAAAATTGTGAAGCCACTTGTGACATTTAAAGACGATTAGGTGGTCCTAAAATTTACATATTGTCAATGCATGTAGTAAGTAGTTAACACAGTGGACATGTGTTATAGTAAAAACACGCATATTTGTATTGATACCACATAAAGATTAATTCCAATATTCATATAAAGATAGTAAATAGTAACACACAATATGGTCGACTCTCCCAATATAGTAACCGAGACATGTTTTGTTCAACAAGATACTATTTTTTGGAGCCTATGTCCTTGAGAATGGTAACTAGAACTGAGCGATATTATTCAGGTTGAGGACCTGGCTTAATGTTGAGTTTACATGTCGAAACTTTGGTTATGGTTATCAGCATCATCAAAGATGGGAGATCGGTAGGCACTAGAGTTATTTCCGATTGTCCATGGTTTGACAATTTTGAGCTCTAGGTCGTTGATGCTGTAGCGTTGCCTTTCCTGCTCTCCTTTCTTTACCCTCCTGAAGTACTTTTGTGCGTGACTTGAAACCTGCACAAGAGTCTTGGTGGTGACAAAGTCCTTGGATATTTCCTTCCATTTTCCACGCCCATAGACACCCAATCCTTGGAGAAAGAGCCTTGCATAACCATGTCAGAGATGAATAAGTTAGGTTATCGAAAGAGCTACACACTATTCATTCATTAGTTGAGGTAGCTTGTACCTAATAAACATAGTTTTTAGATATGTGTGGACACAAAACATTAATTTTTTTTACTTAGAAATTAAATTAGTAAATGAAATAGTTTGAGGTGTGAAACATACAAATATTTTCATATAGAAACATGTGCACTCACTCTAACCATGTCAATGACAACTATTTGATTATATGATTCTACAATTTAATACATGAAAGCAAATTAGTGTACATGAGTAAGCATTGAATAATTACCATGACCATACTGATGTCTAATAGACATATCATGTTTATATTTAGCATGAAAAGGTATTGATGCATGCTATCCTTTTAGGAAAAGACGAATTCCATTAACTTTAAAGGGAAGTTGAACAATCTAGTGAAAGATTATAAAATCATTTGAGAGTAGCATTTTTAAACATGAACTTTGTAGGACAAATAAAAGGATGAACACAAGTTGACTCAAAAATTATCTTTCCCATAAATGTGAAACTAAAGCATTTAATTATTATATTTAGAAGTACAACGATAAAAATCATCCAATCTCATAAGTCAATTCCTACACAATTCTTCATAAATTAGTGTGATTGTAGGAATTTGATGATAAATGAGGACGTATGAAAAATTAATTACATATGTTCCCTGTCGGTCCAATACTTTCTGGCGCTTGGTACAATCACTGGTTGATGGATGGACATCCCATTCTCTGGCACCTTCACCTTGTTCCCTACTGACATCGTCGCCTGCTTGCCTTCCTCCATGACTCGTATACCCTCCTATGAAAAAAACAAAGTGGTGTCATTTATGGCAAGTTTTGACCTCCTACTCCTTTGGACCATTCATTTCCTCTATGAACACTGCATCATAGGCATATCCACTACAAGATAAACACACAAGTACATTACCTGTTGCATAGTCTCACAAGGCCACCATAGGCGGAGCTCCAAACCGTCAGGCTTCTCGTTCTTGTCATGATTGACACCATCGCAGCTATGGTCAGTGTTGTTGAACCCAGTGATGACTGGCTCTGGGTCCTCTACCTCGAATCTCGCCTTCATGGCGGACCAATGAGAGTTGGATGCCATAATAGAAGAGAAAGTGTGAACTCTAAATGTATGTATGGGTGGGCGAGGAGCAGAGCAGTGATGGAATCCAACTGTCCTTTTAAAGATGATTAATTAGAATACATTTTCAGGCTTTGTCGTATCTGATCTTTCTTAATAAATTCAAGCGTATAGATATTGGATATGCAGCAATAACAAAGTACATCATACTTTTTTGTCATTTCTTAGTACATCCTAGTCGGTGGAGTGCGCTGCAAGACCAGCCCTTCTGGCCAACACGTGTCCCGTCTACTCGGGGATCCAGCCCCTGAGTGCGTCATGGCTGGCGTCAGGGGCCTCCTCGGGGATCTTCTGCGGCTGTTTGTTCTTCATAGATCCTGCATTTTGTATCTTTTATACCAAACTTTTTACCGTAGTGCATTTCGGTGTTTCATTTGTATTTTCCCATGCCAACCTATCTCCGAGAGGGCACAAAACTTAAACTTTTATGTATACCCCGGTATCTAATGTTCCATCAATAGCCCCCGGGCCCACCCATAGAGTTCTTTGGAAGTGGTCAAAGGAGAAGGCATGCGCTCTGATCACGATGTGGGTGGGCCTAGCAAAATAACGGTGACCTCCTCGGAAATTACTGTCGTCGTGTTTCGAGTGGGAAAAGGAAGTGGTTTTGTTTTTCTGGGACATGAGACGTTGCAGTGGCTCAACTCCATAGCGTGCCGCTTTCGATCCCATATGTGGGTTTTTACTGTCCCGCCTTCCAAAGAACGAAATAGCCCTCGAGGTAGTATCTCTTCGTTAAATGTGATGGGAGCATCAAGTGTTGATGGTCAATAAGACCACCAGTTTCAAGAAGGGCAAGGGAAAGAAAGGGAAATTCAAGAAGAATGGCAAGACAGTTGCCGCTCTCGTGAAGAAACCCAATGCTGGACCCAGACCCGAGACTGAGTGCTTCTGTTGCAAGGGGAAGGGACACTGGAAGCGGAACTGCCCCAAGTAGTTGGCAGATAAGAAGGCTGACAACTTCAACAAAGGTATATTTGATATACATGTTATTGATGTGTACCTTACTAGTGCTCGTAGTAGCGCCTGGGTATTTGATACAAGTTTGGTTGCTAATATTTGTAACTCGAAACAAGAGCTATAGAATAAACGAAGACTAGCTAAGGACGAGGTGACGTGGCGCGTCAGAAATGGTTCCAAGGTTGATGTGATCGCAGTCGGCATGCTCCCTCTATGTTTAACTTACGGATTAGTTATGAACCTAAATAATTGTTATTTGGTGCCTGCGTTAAGCATGAACATTATATCTGGATCTTGTTTATTGTGAGACGGTTATTCATTTAAGTCAGAGAATGATGGTTGTTCTTTTTTACATGGATAATATCTTTTATGGTCATGCAACCCTTGTGAATGGTTTATTATTGTTAAATCTTGATCGTAGTGATACACATATTCATAATAATGATGCCAAAAGATGCAAAGTTAATGGTGATAGTACCACATACCTGTGGCACTGCTGCTTAGGTCATATTGGTGTAAAGCGCATGAAGTAACTCCATGCCGACGGACTTTTGAAATCACTTGATTATGAATCATTTGATACATGTGAACCATGCCTTATGGGCAAGATGACTAAAACCCCGTTTTCCAGAACAATGGAGCGGGCTAGTGACTTGTTGGAAATAATACATACTGATGTATGCGGTCCGATGAGTGTTGAAGCATGCGGTGGATATCGTTATTTTCTTACCTTCACAGATGATTTGAGTAGATATGGGTATATTTACTTAATGAAACACAAGTCTAAAACATTTGAAAAGTTCAAGGAATTTCAGAGTGAATTGAAGAATCATCGTAACAAGAAAATAAAGTTTCTACGATCTGATCATGGAGGTGAATATTTGAGTTACGAGTTTGACACTCATTTAAGACAAGGTGGAATTGTTTCACAACTCACACCACCTGGAACACCGCAGCGTAATGGTGTGTCCGAACATCATAACCGTACTTTATTGGATATGGTGCGTTCTATGATGTCTCTTACCGATTTGACTCTATCATTTTGGGGTTATGCATTAGAGACAACCACATTCACTTTAAATAGGGCACCGTCTAAATCCATTGAGACGACACCGTATGAATTATTGTTCGACAAGAAACCTAAGTTGTCGTTTCTTAAAGTTTGGGGATGTGACGTTTATGTCAAGAGGCTTCATCCTGATAAGCTCGAACCCAAAGCGGAGAAATGCGTCTTCATAGGAAACCCTAAAGAGACCATTCGGTATACCTTCTATCACAGATCCGAGGGCAAGATTTTTGTTGCTAAAAATGGGTTCTTTCAAAAGAAGGAGTTTCTCTCGAAAGATGTGAGTGGGAGGAAAGTAGAACTTGATGAGTTAATTGTACATTCTCTCGAACTAGAGAGTAGCACATCACTGAAAGTAGTTCCCGTGATGCCTACACCAACCAGAGAGGAAGCTAATGATGATGATCATGAAAATTCAGATCAAGTTACTACCGAACTTCGTAGGTCGACCAGGACACGTTCCACACCAGAGTGGTATGGTAATCCTGTCCTGGAAGTCGTGTTGTTAGATGCTACTTGTAATCTGCGTTGGTAATTCCTGAAAGAGGAGGGGATGATGCAGCACAACAGAGGTAAGTATTTCCCTCAGTTATGAAACCAAGGTTATCAATCTAGTAGGAGAAACTATGTAAACAACACCTACACACAAACAACAAATACTTGCAAACCAACGCATAAAGGGGTTGTCAATCCCTCAACGACATTAAGATAGATTAAATTGTATGATATTTGATAAATAGATCTAACTAAAATACAAAATAAAATAAATAAAAGAAAATTTCAGCAAGGTATTTTTGGTTTTAATATATGATAGGAAATAGACCCGGGGCCATAGTTTTCACTAGAGGTTACTCTCGAGAAAATAGCATACGGTGGGTAAACAAATTACTGTTGGGCAATTGATAGAAAAGAAAATAATTATGATGATATCCAAGGCAATGATCAGGTATATAGGCATCATGTCCAAGAATAGTAGACCGAAACGATTCTGCATCTACTACTATTACTCCACACATCGACCGCTATCCAGCATGTACCTAGTGTATTAAGTTCATGGAAAAATAGAGTAATGCATTAGGCAAGATGACATGATGTAGACAAGATAAACTCACATACAAATAAACCCCATCTTGTTACCCCTAATAGCAACGATACATGCGTGTCATGTCTCTTTCTGTCACTGAGATTGAGTACCGCAAGATCGAACCCATCACAAAGCACCTCTTCCCATGGCAATATAAATCAATCTAGTTGGCCAAACCATACAATAAATCAGAGAAGAAATACGAAGCTATAACAATCATGCATAAAAAGTTCAAAGAAGACTCAAATAATATTCATGGATATATCTGATCATAAACTCACAATTCATCAGATCCCAACAAACACACCACAAAAAAGAGTTACATCAAATAGATCTCCAAGAACATCAAGGAGAACATTGTATTGAAGATCGAAAAGAGAGAAGAAGTCATCTAGCTACTAACTACGGACCCGTAGGTCTTTGGTAAACTACTCACGCATCATTAGAGGGGCAACAAGGATGATGAAGAGCCCCTCCGGTAGAGTGCCGGAAAAGGCCTCTAGATTGGATCTCATGGTTCTGGAACTTGCGGCGGCGGAAAAAGTATTTCGTCGACTCCCCTAGGGTTTTTGTGATTTTAGAGTATTTATAGAGGCGGAGGTATGTCAAGGGGGTGCCTGTGGGCCCCACTACCCATCAGGGCACGCCAGAGGCCCCTGGCGCGTCCTGGTGTCTAGTGGGCCCCATAGGCCTCCTCTTGTGTACTCCAGAAGCTTCCAGGATCTCTTATCACCAGGAAAAAATCTCCAAAAAAGTTTCGTGGCAATTGGACTTCGTTTGGTAATGATATTCTGCAAAGTAAAAAACAAGCAAAAAAAACAGCAACTGGCACTGGGCACTAGGTTAATAGGTTAGTCCCAAAAATGATATAAAGTTGCTAGTAATTGTATATAAAACATCCAAGATTGATACTTTAATAGCATGGAACAATAAAAAAATATTAGATACGTTGGAGACGTATCAAGCATCCCAAGCATAATTCCTGCTCGTCCTCGAGTAGGTAAATGATAAAAACAAATTTTTTGATGTGGAATGCTACCGATCATATTCATCACATATTCTTTTATTTTGTGGCATGGACATTTGGACTTTAAGTGATTCAACGCAATAGTCTATACTTTGATAGAATACATAAATACTCAAGCATATCACCAAGCAACCATGTCCTTCGGAATATCAACGCTAAAGAAAGCTATCCCTAGCCCATTATGCTCAATCATTGATCCATTCATGAAACACACTCAAATATTAGCTACATCCAATGCACAAGTATGATAATAGTGTTCCCTAGTTGGTGCTTTATAAGAGAAGATGGAGATTCAATAAAAATAAAATTTGCATAAAAGTAAATAGATAGGCCCTTCGCAGTGGGAAGCAGAGATTAGTAGAGGTGCCAGAGCTCACGTAACACCCCGGATGTAACTTTCCATATTTGTAACTCCAACTCTTGCCATTTTCGGCTATGTGTTATGATATTCCCTCCGTGGTTGGGTTTTTGTTTTTCATTTTGCATTTTGTTCATGTCATGCATCTCATATCATGTTATCATGTGTATCTCTTTTGCTTACGTGTTCGTCTCATGCATCCGAGCATTTTCCCCGTTGTCCGTTTTGCAATCCGGCACTCCCACATGCACCGGCGCACCCCTCTTGTTTCTTTCCGTGAGCGGGTGTTAAACGTTCTCAGAATGGACCGAGGTTTGCCAAGTGGCCTTGGTACACCACCGGTAGACCACCTGTCAAGTTTCGTTCCATTTGGAGGTCGTTTGATGCTCCAACGGTTAACCGCGTAACCGCAAAGTCCTTTTGTGTGTTGCAGCAAAACCCCCTCTAAACAGTCCAATAACCCCTCCAAGTCACCTCCATGCTCTTGGTCGTTCGATCACGATCGTGTGGGCGAAAACCGCACTCCATTTGGAGTCTCCTAGTTCCCTCTAGCTATAAATAGGTGATCCCCCCGAAATTTTTCGCAGATCAAACCCTAGTCTTCTTCCACTCCCGCGCCGCCGGCCCGCTGAGCCCGCGACCGGCCCCCGCGGCCCGTCTC
>NC_057814.1:144740081-144740401 GCF_018294505.1 Triticum aestivum
GAGGTCGTTTGATGCTCCAACGGTTAACCGCGTAACCGCAAAGTCCTTTTGTGTGTTGCAGCAAAACCCCCTCTAAACAGTCCAATAACCCCTCCAAGTCACCTCCATGCTCTTGGTCGTTCGATCACGATCGTGTGGGCGAAAACCGCACTCCATTTGGAGTCTCCTAGCTCCCTCTAGCTATAAATAGGTGATCCCCCCGAAATTTTTCGCAGATCAAACCCTAGTCTTCTTCCACTCCCGCGCCGCCGGCCCGCTGAGCCCGCGACCGGCCCCCGCGGCCCGTCTCGCCGCCGTCCGGGTCGCACGCTTCCGCCCGC
>NC_057814.1:144740721-144750159 GCF_018294505.1 Triticum aestivum
ACGCCCCGTCACCGGCGAGCGCCGCCCGAGCCCCGGCGCCTCCTCCTCCTCCTCTCCGCCCGAGCGCTGCCGTCTCCCTCCGTCTCCGGCAGCCGCGCCAGCCCCGGCGATCCTCGGCGACCGCGCGCCCGAGCCGCGCCAGATCCAGATCGAGACGGTTGACTTTCTCCCCCCCGAAATTCTCCAAGTCCTGAAAATATTGCGTTCTGGTGCATACTTTGTCCTATCATAACTCTCTGCATACTGCTCCGATTTGTGCGTGTAATATATAGAAATGTTCGCCTCGAGATGCTCTTCATTTTATTCCATTGTGCCTTGCTCGTTTGGGTTCATCTTGATGCCCAAATCTCTGATGCAAGAGTGCTATATGATGTTTACTGCTGCTACTTATCAGAACTTGGTGTTTTGTTATTTTTGTTGCATTTAATTTGTGCATCTTATGAGTATGAGCTCTACATGTGTTTTGATCTATGCCATGCCATCTTTACAGAGGTGTATGCCATGTAGTTTTGTGATCTATGTGGTGACTAGCACAAGCATGCAAACTAGGCTTCGTGATGTTTCTGTTTTCAGGAACTTAGGATTTTCACAGTCTGTTACTGCTGTTATTTTGTTGCCATGTATCCATGTTCCTACAGAGAGATCCATGCTTATTTTGAGTATGTTCGGTAAGGATGTTTTGTATATATAGTTGTGTTCTATCCATCCATGGCCCTGTTTGCAATTATGGAGTGCCCTAGAATGTCTTAATCTTGCTCTACTTTTGCTACAAATTATTCCTGGCAGATTGTTAACATGATATTCAATTTTGCCAAGGTTGTTGTAGTTGATCCATACATGATATGAACTTGCGCTTGCCATGGTTAGCTTGATAAACATGCCATATTGCTGTATGTATGCTTTTTTTTTGTCATGCATTTCTTTGTGGTGAGTGAATCAAGCTCAACAAGATGCCCTCATAATTTCTGTTACTGCATGCTCTGTTTTCTGCTAAGTCTGAAACCTGTTAACGAAACTTGCTATGTTTACATGGTTGCCATCATATCTTCTGATCCTTTTTGGCTCATGGTCAGTAAGGGACTTTTGTTCTATGAATTTAGTAGATTCATGCCATGCCTTGGTTTGCTATGTTAATTTCTTGTAGCATGTGTTTTTCTTGCTCTGAACATTGCTACCTGATGCTATTTCTGCCATGTCCAGTAATTTCACCTAGTCTGTGAACCTGATATCTTTTGCACTTTTGCCATGCTTGTTTGAGCCTGTTATGTTGTGATATAGCCGTAGCTCAGTGTCCATCTTTTGTCAAGAATCTCCTGTAGATTACTGCCATATGCGTTGTTGCTATGTTGGGGCGCTGTAGCATAGTTACTTGTTGTACTCTAAGTGCTATCATGCTGTTAATCGCAGAATCGTGTCATTCTTGTTTTGCTTGCCATTTGCAAACCGTGCATCCGTTTTCGGTGATCTTTATATCGATTTCGACCAAAATCATCTCATCTTTCCAGTGGCATACTTGGTTTTGCCAAGTTACTGCCTTGTTCATTCTTTTTCTTCCGGAGCACGCATATGCATCGCATATCATATCTCGCATATCTTGCATGTTTTGCATCATGTTGCTTGTGCATTTCCCGTGAATGATTGTGGTTCCATTGCTTGTGTTCTTGTTGTGGGTAGAGCCGGGAGACGAGTTCATGAACGAGGAACCTGTTGAGTACGCTTACGAGGATCAAGCTTTCGACAACTCTGAGAACCTTGCAGGCAAGATGACCATACCCTCGAAATCACTTCTATCTTTGCTTTGCTAGTTGTTCGTTCTATTGCTATGCTGCGCTACCTACCACTTGCTATCTCATGCCTCCCATATTGCCATGTGAAGCCTCTAACCATCCTTTTCTAGCAAACCGATGTTTGGCTAAGTTACCGCTTTTCCTCAGCCCTTCTTATAGCGTTGCTAGTTGCAGGTGAAGTTGAAGTTGGTTCCATGTTGGAACATGGATATTTTGGAATATCACAATATCTCTTATTTAATTAATGCATCTATATATTTGGTAAAGGGTGGAAGGCTCGGCCTTATGCCTGGTGTTTTGTTCCACTCTTGCCGCCCTAGATCCCGTCATACCGGTATTATGTTCCTTGAGTTTGCGTTCCTTACGCGGTTGGGTGATTTATGGGACCCCCTTGACAGGTCGCCTTGAATAAAACTCTTCTAGCAAGGCCCAACCTTGGTTTTACCATTTGCCACCTAAGCCTTTTTCCCTCAGGTTTTCGCGAGCCCGAGGGTCATCTTTATTTTAAACCCCCGGGCCAGTGCACCTCTGAGTATTGGTCCAACCTGTCAGTCGCCGGTGGCCACCAGGGGCAACCCTGGGCTCGCCTATCGGAAGCTTGGACAATCCGGTGTGCCCTGGGAACGAGATATGTGCAGCTCCTATCGGGATTTGTCGGCACATTCGGGCGGCTTTGCTGGTCTTGTTTTACCATTGTCGAAATGTCTTGTAAACCGGGATTCCGAGACTGATCAGGTCTTCCCGGGAGAAGGTTTATCCTTCGTTGACCGTGAGAGCTTATAATGGGCTAAGTTGGGACACCCCTGCAGGGTATTATCTTTCGAAAGCCGTGCCCGCGGTTATGAGGCAGATGGGAATTTGTTAATGTCCGGTTGTAGAGAACTTGACACTTGGCTTAATTAAAATACATCAACCGTGTGTGTAGCCGTGATGGTCTCTTCTCGGCGGAGTCCGGGAAGTGAACACAGTTTGAGTTATGCGTGAACGTAAGTAGTTTCAGGATCACTTCTTGATCACTTCTAGCTTCGTGACCGTTGCGTTGCTTCTCTTCTCGCTCTCTTTTGCGTATGTTAGCCACCATATATGCTTAGTGCCTGCTGCAGCTCCACCTCATTACACCATCCTTTCCTATAAGCTTAAATAGTCTTGATCTCGCGGGTGTGAGATTGCTGAGTCCTCGTGACTCACAGATTCTACCAAAACAGTTGCAGGTGCCGACGATGCCAGTGCAGATGACGCAACCGAGCTCAAGTGGGAGTTCGACGAGGAACGCGGTCGTTACTATGTTTCTTTTCCTGATGATCAGTAGTGTAGCATTTGGGGTTATCTTATTTTCATTTGGATTTTGACCGTAGTCGGTCTATGTGTGGATTTTGGATGATGTTTGAATTAATTTATGTATTGTGTGAAGTGGCGATTGTAAGCCAACTCTCGTTATCCCATTCTTGTTCATTACATGGGATTGTGTGAAGATGACCCTTCTTGCGACAAAACCACAATGCGGTTATGCCTCTAAGTCGTGCCTCGACACGTGGGAGATATAGCCGCATCATGGGCGTTACAAGTTGGTAATCAGAGCCATCCCCGACTTAGGAGCCCCCTGCTTGATCGAATCGCTGGCGTTGTTGAGTCTAGAACAAAAATGTTTTGAGTCTTAGGATTATATATATCGGAGAGTAGGATTCTTTTTACTCCTCAGTCCCTTCGTCGCTCTGGTGAGGCCTCCTGACGTAGAAGTTTTGACTCTTCTCTCCTCAAATTTCACTAATTTTTTTAGGATCACGCGGGTATCTTGGAATCGTTCCGATGGTTTTGTGACGAGAACATTGTTCTTGGTGCCTCCTGACATTTAGGGGTTGTGGCAGTGTCCCGGGGAGTTGAGCTCCGAGGTGTTGTCGTCACAATTTTATCGTTGCAGTTCTGGAATACCTGAGTTTCGCCGACATCGAAAATCTCTTTTATGCAGTTGTTGGTGAGATCACCTCGACGCCACCCAGTACTTGGGCGGTAGTTCAGGAGTATTGCCATAACTCGTATAACGGATGCTTTTCGAAGGTTGAGGTACACGATTTCCGAAGGTTTCTTGGTTATGTGTTGACGGATGGATACAGCTGGATCTAGGGATTGCTAGTTTGGGTGATATATTTTGTGTCCCCTGTATCCCCAACACCAGATTGCATAACCAAAAAGTTTTGGGAGTTTATAGGTGGGATTAAAGTAGCTCTTAGCATTTCTTCCCGCAGATATTTGGTTTGTGATTGGGTAATCCTTACCACTTATTTGTTCCAGTCGTACCTTGTTATTTTATTCATCAATCCTTTTATCAAGTGGCTTCTCACCTTAATGGAAGTGTGATGATTTACTATGGAATTCATTCGTTCATCCTCGTTCGAATGTTTATTGTGAAGACTATATGTTGCAATTTCTATCCGTTGATTCAACTTGTCTATTTGTCTATCAAGATGCTAACGGATGTCACCCTCTTCAGGATGGCTCCGCCAACGCGTCAGAATCCGGAACGCAATGAGGGGAGTCAGGCGAACCCTCCGCCACCACCTCCGCCTCCGGAGGCATGGCAAGCTATCATGGCAGCCACCAACGCCAATGCTCAGATGATTTTGCAACTCTTGCAAGAACGCACCCAAGGGCAAGGCAATCAAGGAAATCAAGGCCAAGGCAACAATCAGCCTCACTTCGCTACCCTCAACCAGTTCCTCGCAAATCAGCCCAAGTCTTTCAGCTACTGTGCCGAGGCCACAGACGCCGATGATTGGCTCGTGGACATCAACAAGCATTTTGAATGTAGCAATGTCAGGCCTGAGGACTTTGTCAAGTTCGCTTCTTTTCAACTCAAGGATCAAGCTGCCGAGTGGTATCAACAATACAAAGATTCCAGAGGAGGTCGTGTGATTACCTGGGATGATTTCCGTCGAGACTTCAAAGCTCACCACATTCCACAAAGTGTTGTTGAGAGCAAGCGTGAGGAGTTCCGCAATCTCAAGCAAGGCAGCATGTCCGTGTATCAATACAATACACAGTTTCAGAAACTCGCTCGCTTCGCTAAGCAAGACGTTCCTGATGAAAAGAGCATGATCTATCAATTCAGAGGTGGCCTCAGAGAAGATCTGCAATTACCTCTCGTGCTTTTTGAGCCGACCAAGTATGATGATTTCTACAATATGGCTCTGAAGCAAGAGGCTGCTCAGCTCAAGTGTGAGGCTTCTAAGAAGAGAGTCAGGGACGCAGTCCAGTCTTCTTCTTCCTCACTAGTGGCTGCTAAGCAACAGAAGTTCTGGTTGCCTCCTCCTCCTCCGTTTCGTCAGCCTTTCCAGCAGAAGAACAAAGGTGGCCATGGATCTTCCCACCCACCCAACCCTGGCTATCAGAACAAGTCTCAGAATCAAGCTCCAAAGTCAAATGCTCCTTATCATCGTCCACTCTCAGAGGTGACTTGCAACAAGTGTCAGCAGAAAGGTCACTATGCTAACAAGTGCTTCAATCAAAGGCGCCTTCCGCCTCCTCCTCCTGTGAGATCTTCCAGCAATGCAGTGGTCAAGCATAATCCCAAGTTTGCAAAGGTCAACATGATGAATGCAGCTCAAGCGGAGGAATCTACTGATGTGATAATGGGTAATCTCTTAGTTAATGATTTTCCTGCAAAAGTTCTTTTTGACACTGGTGCATCGCTTAGTTTCATCTCAAGACCATTTGCATCCAAGCATGAGTTGCATTTCCAAGAATTGCCTAGAACATTAGCAGTTATCTCTCCGGGCAAATGCATGAACGCAAGCTACATGGTTCCGGATGTTTCCACCAAGATGGGAAACTATAAATTTCTGTCTAAACCAATTGTCCTTGGTGACTCGGATATTGATCTAATTCTCGGGATGGACTGGCTTTCTAAGCACAAGGCTCAACTTGATTGTGCTGCCAGGGAAATTCAATTGACACACTCTTCTGAGGATGTTATCATCTATGCCGCTCATGATGAAACCATTCGGTTGTTTTCTCTCAATGAGAAGGGCGAGTTGGATGCTATTTCTCAAATTCCAGTCGTTTGTGAGTATCAAGATGTCTTTCCAGAAGAGCTTCCGGGTATGCCTCCTCACCGGCCAGTTGAGTTCGTTATCGATCTTGAGCCTGGCACGGAACCCGTTTGCAAGCGTCCTTACAAGCTTGGACCCAAGGAGCTGAAGGAATTGAAGAAACAGCTCGATGAACAAGAGCGTTTGGGTTTGATCAGACCGAGTTCATCTCCATGGGGTTGTGGTGTTCTTTTTGTCCAGAAGAAGGATGGCACGGACCGACTTTGTGTCGACTACCGTCCATTGAACAAGAAGACAATCAAGAACAAGTATCCACTTTCCAACATCAATGAGCTATTCGAGCAACTTAAAGGTGCTAAAGTATTCTCCAAGCTTGACCTACGTATGGGTTATCATCAGATTCGCATTCGTGAAGAAGATATTCCCAAGACAGCATTCAGAACAAGCTTTGGTTCTTATGAATATACTGTCATGTCTTTCGGCCTTGTCAATGCCCCTCCAACTTTCTCTCGGATGATGAATTTCATCTTCAACCCCTATACCAATGAATTCGTCTTGGTGTATCTGGATGATATCTTGGTCTTCTCCAAGAATAAGAAGGATCATGCCAAACATTTGCGATTGGTGCTCGACAAGCTCAGAGAGTATCAATTCTATGCGAAGTTTTCCAAATGTGAGTTTTGGCTTGATGAAGTTCTTTACCTTGGTCATATCATCTCTGCCAAGGGCATCGCTGTTAATCCCGAGAAGGTTTCTGCAATTGTGAATTGGGAACCTCCTCAGAATGTCAAGCAGCTCCGCAGTTTCCTTGGTCTTGCAAGCTATTGCCGAAGATTCGTTGAGAATTTCTCTAGGATTGCAAAGCCTCTTTCCAACCTCCTCCAGAAGCATGTGAAGTATGTCTGGACGCCTGAGTGTGACGTTGCTTTCAACACTCTCAAAGAGAAACTCGTCACAGCTCCTATCTTAACTCCACCTGACGAATCCAAGCCATTAGAAGTTTTCTGTGATGCTTCTCTTCAAGGTCTCGGTGCTGTGTTAATGCAAGAGAAGAAAGTTGTGGCCTATACCTCTGGTCAGTTGAAGCCCAATGAAAAGAACTACCCCACTCATGATCTTGAGTTGGCGGCAGTTGTCCATGCATTAATAACATGGAGACATCTCTTGTTGGGAAGAAAAGTGGACATATTCACCGATCACAAGAGTCTCAAGTACATCTTCACTCAGCCAAACCTCAACCTCAGGCAAACTCGATGGGTCGAAATGATTCAAGAGTACAATCTGAGTATTGAATATACTCCAGGCAAGGCCAATGTCATTGCAGATGCTTTGAGCAGGAAGGCTTATTGCAACAGCTTAATTATCAAGCCATTCCAACCGGACCTTTGCGAAGCTTTCCGCAAGCTGAATCTCCAAGTTGTTCCTCAAGGCTTTCTTGCCAACCTCATAGTCTCTCCTACTTTGGAAGATCAAATTCGTGAGGCACAACTCCTGGATACCATGGTGAAGAAGGTGAAACGTGGTATTGATAAGGGTCTTTCCAAATACAAGTGCTATCGCATTGATGACAGAGACACTTTATTCTTCGAGGACCGGATTGTGGTTCCTAAAGGTGATCTAAGGAAAGTCATTATGAACGAGGTGCACAATTCTCTTCTTTCCATTCATCCTGGAAGTACGAAGATGTACCATGACCTCAAGCAGTCGTATTGGTGGACTCGAATGAAGCGAGAAATCGCTCAGTTCGTGAATGAATGTGATGTCTGTCGAAGGGTGAAAGCAGAACACCAACGACCAGCTGGTCTCCTCCAACCTCTTGCTATCCCAGAATGGAAGTTTGATCATATCGAAATGGACTTCGTGACTGGATTTCCAAAGTCCAAGCGTGAAAATGATGCTATCTTTGTTGTCATTGACAAGCTTACTAAAGTGGCTCATTTCCTTCCAATCAAAGAATCTATCACAGCAGCTCAGTTGGCAGAGCTATACACCTCCAGGATTGTCTCCTTGCACGGCATTCCACAATTGATATCTTCAGATGGTGGAAGCATCTTCACTTCTAAATTCTGGGACTCCTTCCAGAAGGCCATGGGCACCAACATTCGCTTCAGCACAGCTTTCCATCCTCAAACTAGTGGCCAAGTCGAGCGAGTCAATCAAATCCTTGAAGATATGCTCAGGGCTTGTGTCATTTCCTTTGGCATGAAGTGGAAAGATTGTCTTCCATATGCCAAGTTCTCCTACAACAACAGCTTCCAAGCGAGTTCGGGCAAGGCCCCATTCGAGATTCTCTATGGCAGAAAGTGCCGTACTCCTCTCAATTGGTCAGAGACTGGTGAACGCCAACTTCTTGGCAATGACTTAATCACAGAGGCTGAAGAAATGTGTAAAGTCATCCGTGAAAATCTCAAGGCCGCGCAATCGCGCCAGAAGAGTTACTATGATAGTAAGCACCGTGATTTGGCTTTCGAGATCGGAGACCATGTCTACCTCCGCGTCTCTCCATTGAAAGGCACTCGTCGCTTCGGTATCAAAGGGAAGCTTGCCCCTAGATACGTGGGTCCTTTCAAGATCATTGGCAAAAGGGGCGACCTCGCCTATCAACTTGAGCTTTCCTCCAACTTCGTGAACGTGCATGATGTGTTCCATGTGTCACAGCTTCGCAAGTGCTTCAAGACTCCTGAGCGCACCATCAACTTCAAAGAGATTGACCTCCAAGAAGATCTGTCTTATCATGAGCACCCCGTTGCTATTCTTGAAGAAACTGAGCGCAAGACTCGCAACAAGTCAATCAAATTCCTGAAAGTGAAGTGGTCGCACCATTCCGACCGAGAAGCCACATGGGAGCGCGAGGACCACCTCCGTTCCGAATATCCGGAGTTCTTTCAGTCCTAGATCTCGGGACGAGATCCTCTCATAGTGGTGGAGTGTTGTAACACCCCGGATGTAACTTTCCATATTTGTAACTCCAACTCTTGCCATTTTCGGCTATGTGTTATGATATTCCCTCTGTGGTTGGGTTTTTGTTTTTCGTTTTGCATTTTGTTCATGTCATGCATCTCATATCATGTCATCATGCGCATCTCTTTTGCATACGTGTTCGTCTCATGCATCCGAACATTTTCCCCGTTGTCCGTTTTGCAATCCGGCACTCCCACATGCACCGGCGCACCCCTCTTGTTTCTTTCCGTGAGCGGGTGTTAAACGTTCTCGGAATGGACCGAGGTTTGCCAAGTGGCCTTGGTACACCACTGGTAGACCACCTGTCAAGTTTCGTTCCATTTGGAGGTCGTTTGATGCTCCAACGGTTAACCGCGTAACCGCAAAGTCCTTTTGTGTGTTGCAGCAAAACCCCCTCTAAACAGTCCAATAACCCCTCCAAGTCACCTCCATGCTCTTGGTCGTTCGATCACGATCGTGTGGGCGAAAACCGCACTCCATTTGGAGTCTCCTAGCTCCCTCTAGCTATAAATAGGTGATCCCCCCGAAATTTTTCGCAGATCAAACCCTAGTCTTCTTCCACTCCCGCGCCGCCGGCCCGCTGAGCCCGCGACCGGCCCCCGCGGCCCGTCTCGCCGCCGTCCGGGTCGCACGCTTCCGCCCGC
>NC_057814.1:144751280-144753376 GCF_018294505.1 Triticum aestivum
CGCTCCCCGCCGCTCCGCCGTCCTCCGCCCCCGCGCCCGAACTGCACCGCCGTCCGCGCCACCGCCCGACGCCCCGTCACCGGCGAGCGCCGCCCGAGCCACGGCGCCTCCTCCTCCTCCTCTCCGCCCGAGCGCTGCCGTCTCCCTCCGTCTCCGGCAGCCGCGCCAGCCCCGGCGATCCTTGGCGACCGCGCGCCCGAGCCGCGCCAGATCCAGATCGAGACGGTTGACTTTCTCCCCCCCGAAATTCTCCAAGTCCTGAAAATATTGTGTTCTGGTGCATACTTTGTCCTATCATAACTCTCTGCATACTGCTCCGATTTGTGCGTGTAATATATAGAAATGTTCGCCTCGAGATGCTCTTCATTTTATTCCATTGTGCCTTGCTCGTTTGGGTTCATCTTGATGCCCAAATCTCTGATGCAAGAGTGCTATATGATGTTTACTGCTGCTACTTATCAGAACTTGGTGTTTTGTTATTTTTGTTGCATTTAATTTGTGCATCTTATGAGTATGAGCTCTACATGTGTTTTGATCTATGCCATGCCATCTTTACAGAGGTGTATGCCATGTAGTTTTGTGATCTATGTGGTGACTAGCACAAGCATGCAAACTAGGCTTCGTGATGTTTCTGTTTTCAGGAACTTAGGATTTTCAGTCTGTTACTGCTGTTATTTTGTTGCCATGTATCCATGTTCCTACAGAGAGATCCATGCTTATTTTGAGTATGTTAGGTAAGGATGTTTTGTATATATAGTTGTGTTCTATCCATCCATGGCCCTGTTTGCAATTATGGATTGCCCTAGAATGTCTTAATCTTGCTCTACTTTTGCTACAAATTATTCCTGGCAGATTGTTAACATGATATTCAATTTTGCCAAGGTTGTTGTAGTTGATCCATACATGATATGAACTTGCGCTTGCCATGGTTAGCTTGATAAACATGCCATATTACTGTATGTATGCTTTTTTTGTCATGCATTTCTTTGTGGTGAGTGAATCAAGCTCAACAAGATGCCCTCATAATTTCTGTTACTGCATGCTCTGTTTTCTGCTAAGTCTGAAACCTGTTAACAAAACTTGCTATGTTTACATGGTTGCCATCATATCTTCTGATCCTTTTTGGCTCATGGTCAGTAAGGGACTTTTGTTCTATGAATTTAGTAGATTCATGCCATGCCTTGGTTTGCTATGTTAATTTCTTGTAGCATGTGTTTTTCTTGCTCTGAACATTGCTACCTGATGCTATTTCTGCCATGTCCAGTAATTTCACCTAGTCTGTGAACCTGATATCTTTTGCACTTTTGCCATGCTTGTTTGAGCCTGTTATGTTGTGATATAGCCGTAGCTCAGTGTCCATCTTTTGTCAAGAATCTCCTGTAGATTACTGCCATATGCGTTGTTGCTATGTTGGGGCGCTGTAGCATAGTTACTTGTTGTACTCTAAGTGCTATCATGCTGTTAATCGCAGAATCGTGTCATTCTTGTTTTGCTTGCCATTTGCAAACCGTGCATCCGTTTTCGGTGATCTTTATATCGATTTCGACCAAAATCATTTCATCTTTCTAGTGGCATACTTGGTTTTGCCAAGTTACTGCCTTGTTCATTCTTTTTCTTCCGGAGCACGCATATGCATCGCATATCATATCTCGCATATCTTGCATGTTTTGCATCATGTTGCTTGTGCATTTCCCGTGAATGATTGTGGTTCCATTGCTTGTGTTCTTGTTGTGGGTAGAGCCGGGAGACGAGTTCATGAACGAGGAACCTGTTGAGTACGCTTACGAGGATCAAGCTTTCGACAACTCTGAGAACCTTGCAGGCAAGATGACCATACCCTCGAAATCACTTCTATCTTTGCTTTGCTAGTTGTTCGTTCTATTGCTATGCTGCGCTACCTACCACTTGCTATCTCATGCCTCCCATATTGCCATGTGAAGCCTCTAACCATCCTTTTCTAGCAAACCGATGTTTGGCTAAGTTACCGCTTTTCCTCAGCCCTTCTTATAGCGTTGCTAGTTGCAGGTGAAGTTGAAGTTGGTTCCATGTTGGAACATGGATATTTTGGAATATCACAATATCTCTTATTTAATTAA
>NC_057814.1:144755374-144756692 GCF_018294505.1 Triticum aestivum
CTCCTCCGTTTCGTCAGCCTTTCCAGCAGAAGAACAAAGGTGGCCATGGATCTTCCCACCCACCCAACCCTGGCTATCAGAACAAGTCTCAGAATCAAGCTCCAAAGTCAAATGCTCCTTATCATCGTCCACTCTCAGAGGTGACTTGCAACAAGTGTCAGCAGAAAGGTCACTATGCTAACAAGTGCTTCAATCAAAGGCGCCTTCCGCCTCCTCCTCCTGTGAGATCTTCCAGCAATGCAGTGGTCAAGCATAATCCCAAGTTTGCAAAGGTCAACATGATGAATGCAGCTCAAGCGGAGGAATCTACTAATGTGATAATGGGTAATCTCTCAGTTAATGATTTTCCTGCAAAAGTTCTTTTTGACACTGGTGCATCGCTTAGTTTCATCTCAAGACCATTTGCATCCAAGCATGAGTTGCATTTCCAAGAATTGCCTAGAACGTTAGCAGTTATCTCTCCGGGCAAATGCATGAACGCAAGCTACATGGTTCCGGATGTTTCCACCAAGATGGGAAACTATAAATTTCTGTCTAAACCAATTGTCCTTGGTGACTCGGATATTGATCTAATTCTCGGGATGGACTGGCTTTCTAAGCACAAGGCTCAACTTGATTGTGCTGCCAGGGAAATTCAATTGACACACTCTTCTGAGGATGTTATCATCTATGCCGCTCATGATGAAACCATTCGGTTGTTTTCTCTCAATGAGAAGGGCGAGTTGGATGCTATTTCTCAAATTCCAGTCGTTTGTGAGTATCAAGATGTCTTTCCGGAAGAGCTTCGGGGTATGCCTCCTCACCGGCCAGTTGAGTTCGTTATCGATCTTGAGCCTGGCACGGAACCCGTTTGCAAGCGTCCTTACAAGCTTGGACCCAAGGAGCTGAAGGAATTGAAGAAACAGCTCGATGAACAAGAGCGTTTGGGTTTGATCAGACCGAGTTCATCTCCATGGGGTTGTGGTGTTCTTTTTGTCCAGAAGAAGGATGGCACGGACCGACTTTGTGTCGACTACCGTCCATTGAACAAGAAGACAATCAAGAACAAGTATCCACTTTCCAACATCAATGAGCTATTCGAGCAACTTAAAGGTGCTAAAGTATTCTCCAAGCTTGACCTACGTATGGGTTATCATCAGATTCGCATTCGTGAAGAAGATATTCCCAAGACAGCATTCAGAACAAGCTTTGGTTCTTATGAATATACTGTCATGTCTTTCGGCCTTGTCAATGCCCCTCCAACTTTCTCTCGGATGATGAATTTCATCTTCAACCCCTATACCAATGAATTCGTCTTGGTGTATCTGGATGATATCTT
>NC_057814.1:144757066-144758345 GCF_018294505.1 Triticum aestivum
GTCTTCTCCAAGAATAAGAAGGATCATGCCAAACATTTGCGATTGGTGCTCGACAAGCTCAGAGAGTATCAATTCTATGCGAAGTTTTCCAAATGTGAGTTTTGGCTTGATGAAGTTCTTTACCTTGGTCATATCATCTCTGCCAAGGGCATCGCTGTTAATCCCGAGAAGGTTTCTGCAATTGTGAATTGGGAACCTCCTCAGAATGTCAAGCAGCTCCGCAGTTTCCTTGGTCTTGCAAGCTATTGCCGAAGATTCGTTGAGAATTTCTCTAGGATTGCAAAGCCTCTTTCCAACCTCCTCCAGAAGCATGTGAAGTATGTCTGGACGCCTGAGTGTGACGTTGCTTTCAACACTCTCAAAGAGAAACTCGTCACAGCTCCTATCTTAACTCCACCTGACGAATCCAAGCCATTAGAAGTTTTCTGTGATGCTTCTCTTCAAGGTCTCGGTGCTGTGTTAATGCAAGAGAAGAAAGTTGTGGCCTATACCTCTGGTCAGTTGAAGCCCAATGAAAAGAACTACCCCACTCATGATCTTGAGTTGGCGGCAGTTGTCCATGCATTAATAACATGGAGACATCTCTTGTTGGGAAGAAAAGTGGACATATTCACCGATCACAAGAGTCTCAAGTACATCTTCACTCAGCCAAACCTCAACCTCAGGCAAACTCGATGGGTCGAAATGATTCAAGAGTACAATCTGAGTATTGAATATACTCCAGGCAAGGCCAATGTCATTGCAGATGCTTTGAGCAGGAAGGCTTATTGCAACAGCTTAATTATCAAGCCATTCCAACCGGACCTTTGCGAAGCTTTCCGCAAGCTGAATCTCCAAGTTGTTCCTCAAGGCTTTCTTGCCAACCTCATAGTCTCTCCTACTTTGGAAGATCAAATTCGTGAGGCACAACTCCTGGATACCATGGTGAAGAAGGTGAAACGTGGTATTGATAAGGGTCTTTCCAAATACAAGTGCTATCGCATTGATGACAGAGACACTTTATTCTTCGAGGACCGGATTGTGGTTCCTAAAGGTGATCTAAGGAAAGTCATTATGAACGAGGTGCACAATTCTCTTCTTTCCATTCATCCTGGAAGTACGAAGATGTACCATGACCTCAAGCAGTCGTATTGGTGGACTCGAATGAAGCGAGAAATCGCTCAGTTCGTGAATGAATGTGATGTCTGTCGAAGGGTGAAAGCAGAACACCAACGACCAGCTGGTCTCCTCCAACCTCTTGCTATCCCAGAATGGAAGTTTGATCATATCGAAATGGACT